>NC_138867.1:160231072-160507239 GCF_965194805.1 Balaenoptera borealis
ACTGTTCTCCATAGTGGCCGTATCAATTTACATTCCCACCAACAATGTATGAGGGTTCCCTTTTCTCCACACCCTCTCCAGCATTTATTGTTTGTAGATTTTTTTTGATGATGGCCATTCTGACCCGTGTGAGGTGATACCTCATTGTAGTTTGGATTTGCATTTCTCTAATAATTAGTGATGTTGAGCATCTTTTCATGTGTTTGTTGGCCATCTGTATGTCTTTTTTGGAAAAATGTCTATTTAGGTCTTCCGCCCATTTGTTGATTGGGTTGTTTGGTTTTTTGATACTGAGCTGCATGAGCTGTTTGTATATTTTGGAGATTAATCCTTTGTCAGTTGCTTCATTTGCAAATATTTTCTCCCATTCTGAGGGTTGTCTTTTCATCTTGTTTATGGTTTCCTTTGCTGTGGAAAAGCTTTTAAGTTTAATCAGGTCCTATTTGTTTATTTTTGTTTTTATTCCCATTCCTCTAGGAGGTGGGTCAAAAAAGATCTTGCTGCTATTTATGTCAAAAAATGTTCTGCCTATGCTTTCCTCTAAGAGTTTTATATCCATTCTCTTTAAGTGTGTGCACTCTCCTTGGCAACAGCTTCTCCGCCCCAGTGGAGAGCAGCAGCAGAGCAAGAGCGGCAGGAGCAGACGCCTGGTGCACGCTGGGGTGCACGCTGGGGTGGTTGCAGGAAACCAGCCAGAGCCTCAGGCAGTTTCCAATCTGCTTCCTCCGCACTGTTCCCTGGAGTAAGCAAGCATGTGCATGAGCTCTTCACAAGCAGAGTCTAGCCTTCCAGTAAGTCCCACTGATTTCAAACCAGCTAACGGGACTTGTCTTCCTGATGTCGGACTCCAGGACTGGGGTACCCAATATGTGGCTTGAACTCCTCACTCCCCAGGGAGGATCCCCAAGCCCATGATATCCCCCTCCTCTTCTGGGTTCCCTGCTAGGAGTGCGGGTCCTAATCCTATCACTTCTCCTCCCTTCCTACCCAACTCTTTGTGGATCTTTCTTTACAGCTTTGGTTGTTGAAGAGCTTTTCTGCCAGTCTCTAAGTTGTTTTCAGTAAGAGTTGCTCCACGCACAGATGTATTTTTGATGTGTTCATAGGGGGATATGAGCTCAATATCCTCCTACTCCACCATCTTCATCTCCCTCTCCATACAGATGTAATTTAAATACACTATGCTAAATGAAAGAAGCCGGGCTCAAAAGGCTTAATGTTAGGATTATATTTATATGACATTCTCACAAAGGCAAAATTTTAGGGACAGAAAACAGATCAGTAGTTTCTAGGCACTAAGGGTGGGGAGAAGGGTTGATTACAAAAGGCATGGAGAACATCTGAGGTGTGACAGAACTGTTCTATATTTTGATTGTGGTGGTGGTGGATACATAACTGTATAATTTTTGTCAAAACTCACTGAATTATACACTAAAAAGGATGAATTTTACTGTATGTAAATTAGGCTTCGATTGAAAAAAAAAGAAAAAGTAATTTCTATCAACGTTGAACCCACACTCCTGAAAAGCCACAATCAATAACCCCCTTTAGGTAGTGTATTTTTTGTCCAGATCTCCCTAGTTCCTACCAAGTTAGCTGGACCCATTCACCTGTCTGAACCCTGCAGATAGGTTTTTGTTACCTCTGCACTGAAGTCTTATACAGACCTCCCCTCTCTCTTGGTCAGAGCCAGTTACCCCTTCTCCTGTGCTCCTTCAGGCCCTGGGTGGCCCTGCCTCATGGCATTTAAGGAATTAACCATGTCCTTATTGTCCTCCCTCACCAGACAGGGAGCAGAGTGGGTATTAATGAATGTATGTTTAATGAATTGGCTAACAAGAAAAAAGCTCAAGCAAACCAATGAGGGATGAGGAAGGAAACCCAGAGGAGGATCAGAAAATTATCTGCGACCAGATTGAGGAAAGCTCTGAATGCCAATTTAAGGATCTCAGCCTTTATCCTGTGGGCCACGGAGACGTCTTCATCTTCCCCCACCTGTGGCAAATCATTCTTTCCCCCTTTGCATGGAAGGCTCTCCCCTCGATAGCCACGTGACACTCCCTGCATTCAGGTCTCTGCTTAGACGGTCATCAGAGGAGCTTCCCTGACCACTACCCAACCCCACCCCACAGCACACCTGACCCCCTTACCCCACTTCGTTTTTCTCCATAGCACTTAGCACCACCTCATATATATCTATCTGTTTGCTGTTTTTATCCCCTCACTACAATATAAGATCAATGACAGCAGGGACATTGTTCACTGCTGTGTTCTCAGAAGCTTGATAAAATATTTGTGGAATAAATGAATCCCAGTTTTACAGATGAGGAAATGAGGTCTTGTAGCTAGTAAGTGGTAGAGCTGGGACCCAGACCCAGAGCTTATATCAGTTGGACTTTACTTTTTTTTTTTTAATTTTTAAAAAAATTTTTTTTGGCTGCGTTGGGTCTTTCTTGCTGCGCGTGGGCTTTCTCCAGTTGTGAACAGCGAGGGCTACTCTTTGTTGTGGTGCACAGGCTTCCCACTGCGATGGCTTCTCTTGTTACGGAGCTCGGGCTCTAAGCACGTGGGCCTCAGTAGTTTTGGCATGTGGGCTTCAGTAGTTGTGGCTTGCAGGCTCTAGAGTACAGGCTCAGTAGTTGTGGTGCACGGGTTTAGTTGCTCCGTGGCATGTGGGATCTTCCCGGACCAGGGATCGAACCCCTGTCCCCTGCATTGGCAGGCAGATTCTTATCCACTGCACCACCAGGGAAGTCCCTCAGTTGGACTTTAAAGAATATTCTTTTAACCATTATCTTGTGGAGGGATCTCAGGGTACAGGCTTTGGAGTCAGAAAGACCTTGGCTTAAATTAGTGGCTCTTTATCATTTTGGAATCATTGACCCCTTCAAATATCTATTGAAGGTTTTAGCCCTTTTCCCTGAGAAACAGACAAAAGTGCAAACATGAAATATTTTGCAGATGACTTCAAAGAACTCATGGACACTCTCGTACCTTTCCTGAGCATCCTGGCTTGTGTCTCTGGATGAGTCACCTCACTTTTCTGAGCCTCAGTCACTGCTCTAAAGTGGGGATAATGAGGCTGATCTCACAGGGTTGAGGGAAGATCCAGTCAACTCAGTATGAACACCCAGTGTTCAAATCTTGTCAGTTCCTTTCCCCAGTCTCTACCTGAGCCACTGTGTGGCCTGGGTGCCAGGCCAGCTCATGTGACTCTCAGACCCTTATTTCCTATAAGCCTTGGTTGCCCCACCAGGAAAGTTGTATTATGGCTCATTTAACAGAATGGATCAAGTGAGATAGTGAAAGCCCTCAGGAAACACTAAAGCCCTGGAAACTTTTCCCAAGACATCCCCTCTGAGTGCCACAAATTGCTATACTGTTTCAATTTCAGCTACAAAGAGCGTTCTGCAGACCTAGAGCTAAGGAGTTCAAAGATAATGTGGGTCAAATCCCATTACACCAAATCCTATTATAGTATCACCTTCCAATGCAGAAGGCTTCTCTCACCACTGGTTTACAGTCTCCCTGGGGGCGGTTAGGCTGACTTGCCTAGTCTCCTGCTAGCCCAGCACAGAGCCTGGCACATTGTAGGAGCTCCATGACCAAAGTTTTCTCTCCCTTGAAGTCAAGAACTTGTTGTTTGGTTCACAGGGTCTCTTTTTTAATAAGACGCCAACATTTGAAAGTCAAGAGAGTTCATAAACAAATTGAGGTTTTTGGCATCTCTTGGAAAATAGATGATTTACACCCTGAGGTCTAGTTCCCACATGTGGAGACAGTCAGCTGGGGATGAATTGCAGCTGCCCCTTGTCTCTTTCAATGGCACCTGTCATGTGTCCGCCAGTCCCTGCAGTCCCCACAGTTCCTATTCTTACACTGTATACATGTCCACCTCCAGCCTCAAATCAACAGGCGTGTGAGCCAAGTCCCCTATTTTACGTCCTCGGAGCACTATAGAAAGCCCATTCACAAGTACCATCTTCTTTAGCCCATAAGAAAGCTCTGTGAGTTAGGTATTATCATTCCCATATAATAGATGCAAAAAGTCTCCAAACAACAAAGAAACCCACCCAAGACCACAAAGCTTAGATAAGAGATAAGAGACAATAAGATAGATAATAAGGGCAGAATTGAGACTCAACCAAAAATTCCTGTTAACCGAAGATAGATTAAAACCTCTAACAATGGCTCCCACTTATTGAGAGCAAGAGTCACTGCAACTACACTCTGGTACAAAGACTCTGAGCCAACCAGAGCTGGTTTCAAATCTGGACTCTGCTGTGTGCAACCACATGACTTCACCTCCTCTCTGCGTCTCCGCGTCTCTAAAATGGAGCCTGCCTAGAACACCTTCCTCACGGGCTTTTCACTAAGCCTTCATAGGTCTTGGTCAATGAATCCAGAAAATGCCACCCTGACTCAAGAATGGAATGAGAGTCAACGTAAGATTTTGGTTTGCTTTGGTTCTGTAGAGGGTCTCTGAGAAGCCATAGAACTAAAGGCAGTTTCCTAAAAAACTTGGAGCCAGGTAGTCATATTTGAAAATGAGGCTTAAAGAATTATTCAGAGTAGCCTGTCTGATTGGAATAATATGATGAGGGAAGGATCATTATTTATGACTTATACTTGTGGCAAAAACTTGTTGGTTTTCCCCAAGGCTTGTCTTCTTCCTCCTGGTCCCATAGCTAGGCTACATGTTCCAGGCAGCTCCACGTGGCCCGGTGACTGAGTTCTGGCCAAAGGAATGTGAGCAGAAGTGATGCATGTCACCTCCAGCACAACCCATAATACCCCTCCCGGCATCCTCCTCCATTCTTCCTCTTCTGTGGCCTGATGCAGACGAACATACTGGAGGTCAAGCTTTAAGGATGGTGGAGTCAGAGAATGGCAGGAATCTGAATCCCTGCATCATCAATTGAAGGAGAAATGCACACCCATCAGAAATATCTATTTTGAATAAAAATAAACTTTGATTTTATGTGACCCACTATATATCTGGGAGATGTTTATTACAGAAGATAGCATTGACCTGGACTAACACAGCACCAATATTTCTGTTATGAAAGGAGGAAGCTAAGAAATTAACAACTGCCCCTCTCTGTTAGACCACAGACTGTGTGGCTTAAACAACAGAAATTTATTTCCTCGCAGTTCTGGAAGCTAGAAGTTCAAGATCAAGTGCCATCAGGTTTGGTTTCCTCTGAGCCTCTCTCCTTGGCTTGCAGATGGCAGCCCTCAGTGAGGTCTTCCCTCTGCGTGCACATGTTGTCTAGTGTTTCTCACTGTCTGTGTTCTCATTTTCTTTTCTTAAAAGGATACCGGTCATATTGGATTAGGTCCACTCATATGATTTTTTTTTTACCTTAATTACCTCTTTAAAGGCCCTATCTCCAGTCTGAGGCACTAGGAGTTAGGGCTTCAATACATGGATTTGGGGAGGCCACAATTCAGCCCATAACAACCTCCCAGATTGAATTTTTGGATACTAAGACGCTTCACTATGATTCTCCATGGCTCACTTACTGCATCATTCTAGGAAAGGGGAGGCCTCAGATGCAGACAGGAGGCTTCCAGTCAGTATAAAGGACTATCTACCTCCCACCCCTACTGGACAAAATAGATTGACTTCTGATTTTTGTCAGACTTTTGTATAAATGTTTAGCTACCAGGATTCAGTTCCCCCAAATTTTATTAACTTTTTATTTACTAAAATGTCTAATTGCTAGAAGCAGTAGGACTGGGTGTGGGGTATGTAGAAGGGTCTGGGGAAGAACAATGGCTGTGGAATCAAGCAAATATGAGGTCCAATCCTGACATCACCCCAACCACTAGCTGTGTGACTTTGGGCATATGAAATACCCACTCTGGGCCTCAGATCCTTCGTCTGCAAAGGGAAATAATAATTTTATTGGTTAGAACTCTAGTTAAAGTGACAAAATCCTAAGCTGAAAAGCCTGAGCAAAGATGAACTTCTGGTCTGACATAGTAGATTGATAAAGAAGGCTTTGAAGAGCATTCACTCACAATGACTAAGAGAACAGGAAAGGAAATAACAGCAATAAAATTATGGATACTGGAAAGAAAGTGGATTGATGATAACTGTCTGAGCAGACCAGAGGAAACAGCTTCCCCTCAGTTGTGGAGGAAGGTGGCCAGTTAGAACCGTAAATCTCCAGAAAGGCTCATGAATTGAAGGCACCAAGTACCTCTGACAGGGATGTAAAGGTGGCAATTACAACAGGTGGATTGGTTGAAAGTCAGTTTAAGACAAAGTTGGAATCAAACGATCAAACTTAGTACCACTAATAGTAGGACTTCCTGACATTATCATAACAATAGGACTTTCAAAAAAAGTGCACAGCTTAAACCATCAAGTCTTCTTTCTAGACTATTTAACATGAATCTAATAAGCCTTTAGACTGAGCTTCCAGTCTGTAGGGAATACAGGAGAGAGAGGAACAAGTCAAATAAGAAAACAACCAGCAAACCTAGATTGTGAGATATTCTGGAAGACAGATAACTAGCCTGGCCTCTTCAGAAAGTCGATGTTCTAGATTTAGAAAACTATGATATATGACATAGATATATCATATGATATATATCATATATCATATATATATGACAAAGATATATGACAACCAAGTGCAGTGGATTCTGGTTTTTAAAAAATAGGCTAGGGCCTCCCTGGTGGTGCAGTGGTTAAGAATCCACCTGCCAATGCAGGGGACACGGGTTCGAGCCCTGGTCCAGGAAGATCCCACATACCGTGGAGCAACTAAGCCCGTGCGCCACAACTACTGAGCCTGCACTCTAGAGCCTGCAAGCCACAACTACTGAGCCCACATGCCACAATTACTGAAGCCTGCGCACCTAGAGCCTGTGCTCTGCAATAAGAGAAGCCACCAAAATGAGAAGCCCGTGCACCACAACAAAGAGTAGCCCCCACTTGCTGCAACTAGAGAAAGCCCGTGCACAGCAACAAAGACCCAATGCAGCCAAAAATAAATAAATAAATAAATAGGCTATATGGAGAAGTTTAAATACAGATTGGATATTAGATGATAAGGTAGCCAGCCTCCAAGATGGATAACAGTGATCTCTGCCTCCATACCCTAATTAGGGAACCCTAATGAAGTCCCCTTCTACATTATGCTAGGGTTGGTCTGATCTCTAATACCATACTGCAGAAGTGATGGTATGTCACTGCCACAATTAGGTTATAAAAGATTACAGCTTCCATCCTGGGCACTCTCTTCCACTCTCTCGCTCTAAGATCCCTTGTTTTGGGCAAAACTAATTACCATGTCATGAGAACATTCAGGTAGCCTATGCATAGAGCAATGAAGCAAGGAACTGAAGCATCCAGACCATGGAATGAGCTTGACAGTGGATCCTTCAGCTTTATTCAAGTCTTGAGATGACTGCAGCTTCAACCAACAGATTTACTGCAACCTCATGAGAAACTCTGAACCAGAACCACCCAGCTAATCTGCTCTCAAATTCCTAACATTCAGAAACCGTGAGATAAATGTTTATTGTTCTAAGTTGCTATGATTTGGAGTAATGTGTTATACAGCAGTGCATAACTAATACAGATGATAATAGAAAATGATTTAATATTCTTAGGTGTGATAATGGTGCGGTGATTATGCAGGAATATCTCTTTATTTTTAGGAGTTGCATTCTAATGTATTTAGGAGTGATGTGTCATGATGCCTCTACAATTTGGTTTCAAATTGTTCAGAAAATATACATACATGGCATATATACACATAAATATACACATACAACAAAAAGACTGACAGTTATTGAATCTAGATGGCAGGTATATAAGTAATCATTGTATCATTCTTTCAACTATTCTATATCTTTGACATTTTTCACAATAAAAACTTCAAGAATTTCTGCTCCTGGACAAGATTGAGTAATAGGACCCAGCTGGGCCTCCCAACAAAAACAGCCCAAAAGAACATTAAAAATATATGAAACATTTTCCTCTAAGATCAGGAACAAGATAAGCATGCCCACTTTTGCCACTTCTAACATAGTACTAGAAATCCTAGCCAGAGCAATTAGGCAAGAAAAAGAAACAAAAGGCGTCCAAATTGGAAAGGAAGAAGTAAAATTATTTCTGTTCACGGACAACATGATCTTATATGTAGAAAAGCCAAAAAATTCCACAAGAAAACCAGTAAACAAAACAAGTAAATGAACTCAACAAAGGTGCAGGATACAAAATCAACACACAAAAATCAGTTGCATTTCAATAAATTAACAATTAACATTCTGAAAAGGAAATTTAAAAAACAATTCCATGTATAATTGCATTAAGAAGAGTAAAATACGTAGGAATAAACTTAACCAAGGAGGCAAAAGACTGGTACACTGAAAACTATTAAATATTGCTCAAAGAAACAAAAGAAGACACAAAAAAATGTAAAGACATCCCATGCTCATGGATTAGAAGACTTAATATTGTTAAGAGTACTACCAATGGTGATTTGTAGATTCAATGCTTCTCTATCAAAATCCCAGACTTTTTTATAGAAACAGAAAAATCCATCCTAAAATCCATATAGAATCTCAAGGAGCTCCAAATAGTCAAAACAATCTTGAAAAGGAAGAACAAGGTGGAGAATTCACACTTCCTGATTTCAAAACTTACTACAAATATAAATTAATCAAAACAGTGTGGTATTGGCATAAAGACAGACATATAGACCAATGGAATAGAATAGAGAGTCCAGAAATAAATCCTCATATATATGGTCAAATAATCTTTGACAAGGGTGCCAAGATCATTCAGTGGGGAAAAAGCAGTCTTTTCAACAAAAAATGGTAAAATTGGATAGCTACGTTAAAAAAAAAAGGAAGAAACTCTTAGAAGAAAGCATAGAGAGAAAGCTTAATGACATTGGATTTGGCAATGATTTCTTGGATACAATACCAAAAGCACAGGCAACAAAAGTAAAAATAGGTAAACTGAATGACACCAAAAGTTTAAAATTCTATGCATCAAAGGACACAATCAGCAGACTGAAAGGCAACCTACAGAATGGGAGGAAATGTTTGTAAATCATATATATTACAAGACATTAATATCCGGAATATATAAAGAACTCCTACACGTCAACAACAAAAAATAAAACAACCCATTTTAGTGTTCATTTCGGCAGCACGTATACTAAAAATGGAATGATACAGAGAAGACTAGCATGGCCCCTGTGCAAGGCTGACATGCAAATTTTTGAAGCTTTCCATATTTTTGGCAGAACACTCTTTGACATAAATCACAGCAAGATCCTTTTTGACCAACTTCCTAGAGGAATGGGAATAAAAACAAAAATAAACAAATAGGACCTAATTAAACTTAAAAGCTTTTCCACAGCAAAGGAAACCATAAACAAGATGAAAAGACAACCCTCAGAATGGGAGAATATATTTGCAAATGAAGCAACTGACAAAGGATTAATCTCCAAAATATACAAACAGCTCATGCAGCTCAATATCAAAAAACCAAACAACCCAATCAACAAATGGGCAGAAGACCTAAATAGACACTTCTCCAAAGAAGACACACAGATGACCAACATAAAAAGATGCTCAACATCACTAATTAATAGAGAAATGCAAATCAAAACTACAATGAGGTATCACCTCATTGGTCAGAATGGCCACCATCAAAAAATCTACAAACAATAAATGCTGGAGAGGGTGTGGAGAAAAGGGAACCCTCATGCTTTGTTGGTGGGAATGTAAAGTGATACAGCCACTATGGAGAACAGTATGGAGATTCCCTAAAAAACTAAAAATAGAAATACCATATGACCCAGCAATCCCACTACTGGTCATATACCCAGAGAAAGTCATAATTCAAAAAGACACATGCAGGAGGATTACTGGACTGAATGTCAATATTATGACATAGTATGAGTGTGTTTCCTGTTTGGTAA
This sequence comes from Balaenoptera borealis, assembly GCF_965194805.1. Classification (NCBI taxonomy): domain Eukaryota; kingdom Metazoa; phylum Chordata; class Mammalia; order Artiodactyla; family Balaenopteridae; genus Balaenoptera; species Balaenoptera borealis. The sequence goes on from NC_138867.1 coordinate 160,241,029, forward strand.
TTGCAATCATTGTTGCTTTTGTTGTGGTCATCCATGTACAATGCTTGATGTCAGTCTAGTTATCTCTTGTAAAAATAAAATACAGTGTGTGTGTGTGTGTGTGTGTGTGTGTGAAAAAAAAAAAAAAAGACACATGCACCCGAATGTTCATTGCAGCACTATTTACAATAGCCAGGTCATGGAAGCAACCTAAATGCCCATCAACAGACGAATGGATAAAGAAGTTGTGGTACATATATACAATGGAATATTACTCAGCCATAAAAAGGAACGAAATTGAGTCATTTGCTGAAACGTGGATGGATCTAGAGACTGTCATACAGAGTGAAGTAAGTCAGAAAGAGAAAAACAAATATCGTATATTAACGCATGTATGTGGAACCTAGAAAAATGGTACAGATGAGCCGGTTTGCAGGGCAGAAGTTGAGACACAGATGTAGAGAACAGACATATGGACACCAAGGGGGGAAAACTGTGGTGGGGTGGGGATGGTGGTGTGCTGAATTGGGCAATTGGGATTGACATGTATACACTGATGTGTATAAAACTGATGACTAATAAGAACCTGCAGTATAAAAAAACAAACAAACAAAACAACTAGTACTAAACTTTCATTGGGTTATTTGTATGGAAATGTTAATATAAATGTTTCAGACATTACATGAAATTTCTAAAAATCTTATATGTTCTGGTATAATGTTATAAGTCATAATCCTAGTTATTACTTTAAAATGTATATCTCAGAAATAACTAATTTTCTTGTCAACTGCATTATTATGAGCTTTCATCAAATCTTTAACCGTGGTCATTTTTAAGTCTTTTGTCATTTACAGACAGTTCTGGGTGTACTCTGATGCTTTTGCAAATATGTTCCTATAAAAGGGTTTCATCTTCAAGAAATTCATGGAAAAGACTCTGACAAGTGCAGGTTTCTGGTAAGTGACTGTACTGCTGAACTGAATGAATAAGCATTTTCAGAACTCTAATGAAAAACTGATGAACTCATAAAAGTGTTAACAAAAGATCAAGATGAAAAAAAAAATTAATTACATGGGACTGAGTGAACTGATGAGGATGAGTATAATTTTTGTGACTTTCTGTTTGAATTAAAAAAAAAAAAATCCCACAAGGACTCAGAGGCAAAGAATATACAAATCAATTTTCACTGCAAAGTAAAGGAGCTGTTACAGTGGAGGATTACCAGACTGAATGTCAATATTATGACATAGTATGAGTGTGTTTCATGTTTGGTAATTGCAATCATTGTTGCTTTTGTTGTGGTCATCCATGTACAATGCTTGGTGTCAGTCTATTTATCTCTTGTAAAAATAAAATACAGTGTGTGTGTGTGAAAAAGTAAAAAAATAAATTACAAAAAAAAAAAAAAGACACATGCATTCCAATGTTCATTGCAGCACTATTTATGATAGCCAGGACATGGAAGCAAACTAAATGTCCATCAACAGAGGAATGGATAAAGAAGATGTGGTACATATATACAATGGAATATTACTCAGCCATAGAAAGGAACGAAATTGGGTCATTTGGAGAGACATGATGGACCTAGAGACTGTCATACAGAGTGAAGTAAGTCAGAAAGAGAAAAACAAATATCATATATTAACACATATATGCGGAATCTGAAAAAATTGATATAGACGATCTTATTTAAAAAGCAGAAATAGACACAGACATAGAGAACAAACGTATGGATACCAAGGGGGAAGGGGGGGTGGGATGAATTGGGAGATTGGGACTGACATATATACACTATTGATACTATGTATAAAATAGATAACTAATGAGAACCTACTGTATAGCACAGGGAACTCTACTCAGTGCTCTGTAGTGACCTACATGAGAAGGAAATCCAAAAAAGAGGGGATATATTTATATGTATAGCTGATTCACTTTGCTGTGCAGTATAAACTAGCACAATATTGTAAAGCAGCTATACTCTAGTTTTTAAAAAAAAACATTTTAAAAATGAACAAAAAACTTTGTTATGGACTGAATTGTGTCCTCTCAAAATTCGTATGTGAAGCCCTAACCTCCAATGTGATTATATTTGAAAATGGAAATAATTAAGGTTAAAAGAGGTCATAAGGTGGAGCCTTGATCCAATACAACTGGTATCATAAGAAGAGGACACACACAGAGGAAAAGCCATGTGAGGACACAGTGAGAAGGTGACTGTATACAAGTCAAGAAGAGAGTCCTCACCAGAAACTAAATTTTCCAGCACCTTGATCTTAGACTTCCAGCCTCCAGAACTGTGAGAAAATAAATTTCTGTTGTTTAAGCCACCCAGTCTGTGGTATTTTGTTATCATGGTCTGAGCATACTAAAATAGTTGACATTTGAACAACACAGGCTTGAAGTGTATAGGTCCACTTATACAGATTTTTTTTTCAATAGTAAATACTACAGTACTACATGATCCACAGTTGGTTGAATCTGAGGACAGGAGGAACTGTATCCTTAAATAGACATTTCTCCAAAGAAGATATACAAATGGCCAATGAGCACATGAAAAGATGTTCAATATCACTAATCAGTAGGGAAATGAAAATTAAAACCACAATGAGATACCACCTCATACCTCTTAGGATGACTACTATAAAAAAATATAGAAAATTACAAATGTTGGTGAGAATATGGAGAAATTGGAACCCCTGTGCACTGTTGGTGGGAGTATAAAGTGGTATAGTTGCTATGGAAAACAGCATTGTGGTTTCTTAAAAATTAAAAATAGAACTACCATATGATCCAGCAATTTCACTTCTGGGTATATACCCAAAAGAATTGAAAGCAGTGTCTCGAGGAGATATTTGTATACTCATGTTCACAGTAACATTATTCGCAATAGCCAAAAGGTGGAAACAACCCAAGTGTCCATTGACAGATGAATGGATAAAGAAAATGTACTGTAGACATAAAATGGAATATTATTTTGCCTTAAATAGGAGAGAAATTCTGACACTTGCTACAACATGATGAACCTAGAGGACATTATGCTAAATGAAATAAGCCAGTCACAAAAGGACAAATACTGTATGATTCTACTTATATGGGGAGCTTAGAGTAGTCAAATTCATAGAGATGGGAAGTAGAACAATGGTTACCAGGGGCTGGGAGAAGGGGAGAACGAAGAGTTATTTTTTAACGAATATCGAGTTTATGTTTGGCAACATATAAATAGTTCTGGAGATCTGTTGCACAATGATGTGAATGTCCTTAACATTACTGTACTATACACTTAAAAATAGTTCAGATGGCAAATTTTATGTTATACATTTTATTACAATTAAAAATTTTAACTTAAATACAAATTTTGAAAAAAATATATAAAACAACAGTTTTTAAGGCACTGGATATCAGGCGGCAAAGGACAGTGATTTCTGAGAGACTGGAAATAAACAAGATGAGCCCTATGAGTGTCCCAGCATATTGTATTTTGAATAGAGAGAGACTCCAGGCCATGGCACAGGGAGGGGTAACTAAAGCCAACCCCAGCTGACTCTCTGAGTTGAGGAGATAGAACTATCAGTCCAGGGAGACCAAGGCAGCTAGAGCTGCTAGACTAAAGTATCAGAGAAGAGAGAGCTTCCCAGAGAAAGAACACCACAAATATGCAGAGGATCCCCCTCAAGTACACAACAGAGTAGTGATCAGCTCATACATACAAGGAAAATACCTGCGGCTGTGGAAAGAACCATTTAAAATGATGGGAATGAACAGGGCCTGGCAATCATGAAAGGCTGGGAACAATGCCTCTTGGCTAAATATTCACATGGAGCATTAGGTAGAGCAATCATAATGGTCTTCCCTCAGTTATGGAGAACAACTCATCCTAGATTAAGCATTGCTGTAGACCTTCTTAATAAATCATAAAAGCAAGAACCAAAAAGATCAAGCTGTTTCTGAGTAAGTTAACTGCATTCTATATCAAAGATTAAGAAGATTTATAGGTATACAAAAATATCCAGCACCCAACATTCAAAGAGGCAAGAAAACACAAACCATAATGAGGAGAACAGTTAATATATCAAAACTGACCAAGAATTGACACTAACGCAAAGAAATACATTAAAAGTTATATAAAAGAAATACATAAAAGTATTAGCAAAGAAATACAATAGAAGTTATTATAACTGTACTTCACATTTCAAAATGTAGAGATACAGAAGATATTAAAAAAATACCTAAGTCAAACTTCTAGAAATAAAAATTACAATGTTTGAGATTTTAAAAACACACAGGATAGGATTAACAGCAAATAAAATATTTCAGAAGAAAAGATTAGTAAACTTGAAGACGTTGCAATAGAAACTACTCAAAAGAAAACACAGAAAGAAAAGGGGAAAAAATTAAGAGTATCAGCAAATCTGTGCCCACAAATCTGATAACCCAGATGAAATGCACCAATTCCTTGAAAGACACAATCAACCTTAACTCACTCAAACAGAAGTAGATAACCTGAATAGGTCCAGGGGGCTAATATGCATATAATTTAAGTCACCAAAGGACTGCAAGGTGAGAGGAAACAGAAAAAAATTTTTGAAGAAACAACAATCACTTTTTTCCAAACTTGATAAAAACTGTAAAACCACAGATCCAAGAGGCTCAAAGAGCTCAAACACATACACACACACACACACACACACACACACACACACACACACACTTACCACCTCTGAAGAAAACTGCACCAATGCATATTATAATAAAATTTATCAAAACCAGTAAACAAGAGAACTATTTAAAGCAACTAGAGAAAAAAAGGCATGTCATGTTGAGAGGAACAAAGATAAGATGACATAGATTTCTAATCAAAATTAAGGCAATTAAGAAGACAGCAGAGCAACATCATTAAAGCAATTGCAGAAAACCCTGTCTATACCCAGTGAAAATATTTTTCAAAACCTAAGATGAATTAAAGACAAAGGCTGAAGGAATTCATCCCAGCAGACCTACACTACAAGAAAAGTTAAAGGAAGGCTTTTAGGCAGGGAGAAATAATACCAGATGGAAATCTGAATTTACACAAAGGAATGAAGAGCAACAGAAATGATAATTATATGGGTAAGTACAAATGATTTTTTTCTTATTTTTTGAAAATCCTTAATAGATATTTTACTATTTAAACAATAATACTAATATACTCTGGAGTTTAAAACATAAGCAAAAGTAAGATGCATGATACTAATAACATAAAAAATAGGAGAGAAAAAATGGAAGAACATTATTGTAAACTTTTTATACTATACATGAAGTGGTGTAATAGTACTTGAAGATAGACTGTGATAAGTTAAAGATGTGTATTATACACCCTAAAACAACTACTAAAGTAACAAAACAAAATGTATAGCTAATAGCCAACTAATGTGAATGATATAATTCATTCATTCACATTAGTGAATTATTTAAAAATTTATCCAAAACAAGTCAGAAAAAAAACGAAAAAGGAAAAAAAGAACAGATGAAAAACAGAACACAAAGAGCAAGATGATGAACTCACATGTAATCACATTAATAAACACATTAAATGTAAGTGGTCTAACATTAACATTCAGGGATTGTCAGATTGCATTTTGTAAAAAGGCAGACTAGACTATATATACTATTTACAAAAAACACACTTTAAACATGAAGACAAGGCCACCATCACCCTGATACCAAACCCAGACAAAGATGTCACAAAGAAAGAAAACTACAGGCCAATATCACTGATGAACATAGATGCAAAAATCCTCAACAAAATACTAGCAAACAGAATCCAACAGCACATTAAAAGGATCATACACCATGATCAAGTGGGGTTTATCCCAGGAATGCAAGGATTCTTCAATATATGCAAATCAATCAATGTGATACACCATATTAACATATTGAAGGAGAAAAACCATATGATCATCTCAATAGATGCAGAGAAAGCTTTTGACAAAATTCAACACCAATTTACGATAAAAACCCTCCAGAAAGTAGGCATACAGGGAACTTTCCTCAACATAATAAAGGCCAAATATGACAAACCCACAGCCAACATCGTCCTCAATGGTGAAAAACTGAAACCATTTCCACTAAGATCAGGAACAAGACAAGTTTGCCCACTCTCACCACTATTATTCAACACAGTTTTGGAAGTTTTAGCCACAGCAATCAGAGAAGAAAAAGAGATAAGAGGAATCCAAATTGGAAAAGAAGAAGTAAAGCTGTCACTGTTTGCAGATGACATGACACTATACATAGAGAATCCTAAAGATGCTACCAGAAAACTACTAGAGCTAATCAATGAATTTGGTAAAGTAGCAGGATACAAAATTAATGCACAGGAATCTCTTGCATTCCTATACACTAATGATGAAAAATCTGAAAGTGAAATTAAGGAAACACTCTCATTTACCATTGCAACAAAAAGAATACAATATCTAGGAATAAACCTACCTAAGGAGACAAAAGACCTGTGTGCAGAAAATTATAAGACACTGATGAAAAAAATTAAAGATGATACAAATACATGGAGAGATATACCATATTCTTGGATTGGAAGAATCAACATTGTGAAAATGACTATACTACCCAAAGCAATCTACAGATTCAATGCACTCCCTATCAAACTACCACTGGCATTTTTCACAGAACTAGAACAAAAAATTTCACAATTTGTATGGAAACACAAAAGACCCCGAATAGCCAAAGCAATCTTGAGAAAGAAAAATGGAGTTGGAGAAATCAGGTTCCCTGACTTCAGACTATACTATAAAGCTACAGTAATCAAGACAGTATGGTACTGGCACAAAAACAGAAACATAGATCAATGGAACAAGATAGAAAGCCCAGAGATAAACCCACGCACCTATGGTCAACTAATCTATGACAAAGGAGGCAAAGATATACAATGGAGAAAAGACAGTCTCTTCAATAAGTGGTGCTGGGAAAACTGGACAGCTACATGTAAAAGAATGAAATTAGAACACTCCCTAACACCATACACAAAAATAAACGCAAAATGGATTAAAGACCTAAATGTAAGACCGGACACTATAAAACTCTTAGAGGAAAACATAGGAAGAACACTCTTTGACATAAATCACAGCAAGATCTTTTTTGATCCACCTCCTAGAGTAATGGAAATAAAAACAAAAATAAACAAATGGGACCTAATGAAACTTCAAAGCTTTTGCACAGCAAAGGAAACCATGAACAAGACGAAAAGACAACCCTCAGAATGGGAGAAAATATTCGCAAACGAATCAACGGACAAAGGATTAATCTCCAAAATATATAAACAGCTCATGCAGCTCAATATTAAAGAAACTAACAACCCAATCCAAAAATGGGCAGAAGACCTAAACAGACATTTCTCCAAAGAAGATATACAGATGGCCAAGAAGCACATGAAAAGATGCTCAACATCACTAATTACTGGAGAAATGCAAATCAAAACTACAATGAGGTATCACCTCACACCAGTTAGAATGGGCATCATCAGAAAATCTACAAACAACAAATGCTGGAGAGGGTGCGGAGAAAAGGGAACCCTCCTGAACTGTTGGTGGGAATGTAAATTGATACAGCCACGATGGAGAACAGTATGGAGGTTCCTTTAAAAACTAAAAATAGAATTACCATATGATCCAGCAATCCCACTACTGGGCATATACCCAAGAAAACCATAATTCAAAAAGATACATGTACCCCAATGTTCATTGCAGCACTATTTACAATAGCCAGGTCATGGAAGCAACCTAAATGCCCATCGACAGACTAATGGATAAAGAAGTTGTGGTACATATATACGATGGAATATTACTCAGCCATAGAAAGGAATGAAATTTAGTCATTTGTTGAAGACGTGGATGGATCTAGAGACTGTCATACAGAGTGAAGTAAGTCAGAAAGAGAAAAACAAATATCGTATATTAACGCATGTATGTGGAAGCTAGAAAAATGGTACAGATGAACTGGTTTGCAGGGCAGAAGCTGAGACAGAGATGTAGAGAACAAACGTATGGACACCAAGGGGGGAAAACTGCAGTTGGGTGGGGATGGTGGTGTGCTGAATTGGGCGATTGGGATTGACATGTATACACTGATGTGTATAAAATTGATGACTAATAAGAACCTGCATTATAAAAAAACAAACAAACAAACAAAAAACAACTAATACTAAACTTTCTTTGGGTTATTTGTATGGAAATATGTTAATATAAATGTTTCAGACATTACATGAAATTTCTAAAAATCTTATATGTTCTGGTATAATGTTATAAGTCATAATTCTAGTTATTACTTTAAAATGTATATCTCAGAAATATCTAAATTTCCTTGTCAATTGCATTATTATGAACTTTCATCAAATCTTTAACTGTGGTCATTTTTAAGTCTTTTGTCATTTACAGACAGTTCTGGGTGTACTCTGATGCTTTCGCAAAAATGTTCCTATACAAGGGTTTCATCTTCAAGGAATTCATGGAAAAGACTGACAAGTACAGGTTTCTGGTAACTGACTATACTGCTGAACTGAATGAATAAGCATTTTCAGAACTCTAATGGAAAACTGATGAATTCATAAAAGTGCTAACAAAAGATCAAGATGGAAAAAAAAATTAATTACATGGGACTGAGTGAACTGATGAGGATGATTTTAATTTTTGTGACTTTCTGTTTGAATAAAAAAAAAAAGAAATTCCCACAAGGACTCAGAGGCAAAAAATATACAAAGCAATATTCACTGCAAAGTAAAGGAGCTGTTACAGTGGAGGATTACTGGACTGAATGTCAATATTATGACATAGTATGAGTGTGTTTCGTGTTTGGTAATTGCAATCTTTGTTGCTTTTGTTGTGGTCATCCCTTTACAGTGCTTGGTGTCAGTTTACTTATCTCTTGTAAAAATAAAATACAGTCTGTGAGTGTGAGTTGTGAAAAAAAAATGCAAAATGCAAAAAAAAAAAAAAAAAAGACAGTATGGTACTGGCACAAAAACAGAAACATAGATCAATGGAACAGGATAGAAAGCCCAGAGATGAACCCACGCACATATGGTCACCTTATCTTTCATAAAGGATGCAAGAATATACAGTGGAGAAAAGACAGCCTCTTCAATAAGTGGTGCTGGGAAAACTGGACAGCTACATGTAAAAGAATGAAATTAGAACACTCCGTAACACCATACACAAAAATAAACTCAAAATGGATTGGAGACCTAAATGTAAGGCCAGACACTATAAAACTCTTAGAGGAAAACATAGGCAGAACACTCTATGACATAAATCACAGCAAGATCCTTTTTGACCCACTTCTTAGAGAAATGGAAATAAAAACAAAAATAAACAAATGGGACCTAATGAAACTTCAAAGCTTTTGCACAGCAAAGGAAACCATAAACATGACGAAAAAACAACCCTCAGAATGGGAGAAAATATTTGCAAATGAAGCAACTGACAAAGGATGAATCTCCAAAATTTACAAGCAGCTCATGCAGCTCAATATCAAAAAAACAAAAAACCCAATCCAAAAATGGGCAGAAGACCTAAATAGACATTTCTCCAAAGAAGATATACAGATTGCCAACAAACACAGAATGCTCAACATCAGTAATCATTAGAGAAATGCAAATCAAAACTACAATGAGATATCATCTCACACCAGTCAGAATGGCCATCATCAAAAAATCTACAAACAATAATGCTGGAGAGGGTGTGGAGAAAAGGGAACCCTCTTGCTCTGTTGGTGGGAATGTAAATTGATACAGCCACTATGGAGAACAGTATGGAGGTTCCTTAAAAAACTACAAATAGAACTACCATATGACCCAGCAATCCCACTACTGGGCATATACCCTGAGAAAACCATAATTCAAAAAGAGTCATGTACCAAAATGTTCATTGCAGCTCTATTTACAAAAGCCAGGACATGGAAGCAACCTAAGTGTCAATCAACAGATGAATGGATAAAGAAGATGTGGCACATATATACAATGGAATATTACTCAGCCATAAAAAGAAACGAAATTGAGTTATTTGTAGTGAGGTGGATGGACCTAGAGTCTGTCATACAGAGTGAAGTAAGTCAGAAAGAGAAAAACAAATACCATATGCTAACACATATATATGGAATCTAAAAAAAAAAAAAATGGTCTTGAAGAACCTAGGGGCAAGACAGGAATAAAGACACAGACCTACTAGAGAATGGACTTGAGGATACGGGGAGGGGGAAGGGTAAGCTGGGACAAAGTGAGAGAGTGGCATGGACATATATACACTACCAAACATAAAATAGATAGGTAGTGGGAAGCAGCTGCATAGCACAGGGAGATCAGCTCGGTGTTTTGTGACCACCTAGAGGGGTGAGATAGGGAGGGTGGGAGGGAGGGAGATGCAAGAGGGAAGAGATATGGGGACATATGTATATGCATAACTGATTCACTTTGTTATAAAGCAGAAACTGACACACCATTGTAAAGCAATTATACTCCAATAAAGATGTTTTAAAAAATAAATAAATGAATAAATATGAAGACACCAATTAATTAAGAGTAAAAAGATAGGAAAAGATATAGCATGCTAACACATGGTCAAAAGATAGCTGAAGTGGCTATATTAATATTAGACTATATTTAATATTAGACAAAGTGGACTTCATAGCAAAGAATATTACAAGAGCAAAATACCATTTCATAATAAAGGAGCCAATTAATCAAAAGAACATAACCACCTCAAACAGTTATGCACCTAATATCAGAGTTTTAAAATACATAAAATGAAAACTGATAGCACTGCAAGGAGAAATAAACAAATGTACAATCTTAGTCAGAAATTGTAAATCCCTCAATAATTAATGGAACAGCTAGATTGAAAATCAGCAAGAATATAGAAGACTTGAACAACACTAACAACTTGACCTGATTGATATTTACAGAACATTCCATCCAAAAAACAGGAGAATACACATTCTTCTTAAGTGCACATGGAACATTTACCAAGATAGACCACATTCTGGGCCATAAAACAAGTCTCAATAAATTTAAAAGGAATCAAGCTATAAAAAGTGTGTCTTGCCACCAAAATAGAATTAAATTAAAAATCAGTTATAAAAAGATCTCTGGAAAAACCCCAAATATTTGGAAACTAAATATCCCACTTCTAAGTAACCCAAGGATCAAAGAAGAAATTGAAAAGACTTTAGAAAGTATTTTGAACTGAATGAAAATGAAAATACAACATATCAAAATCTGTGCAAGTCTGCTAAAGCAATATTTAAGCAATATTTGGTGGGAAATTTATAGCACTAAATGACTATGTTAGGAAATAAAAAAGGCTTTAAATCAGTGAGTTCAACTTCCCCTAGTATAAAATTAGAATAAGAAGAGAAATTAAACCCAAAATAAGCAGAAGAAATGAAATAATAAAGAGTGGAAATCAATGAACTACAAAATGGAAAAAGAATAGAGAAAAATGATAAAAGAAAAAACTAGTTGTTTGAGATCAACAAAATTGATAACTTCTAGCCAGATGGATTAGGGAAAAAATAAATTTAAAAAATTACCAAAGTCAAAAAAGAGAAAGGTGAGATTATTATAGATTCTATAAATATTGAAATGATAGGAGAATATTATGAACATTTTACGGCAATAAATCTGAAAACTTAAATGAAAGAGACAAATTCACTGAAGAACACAACCACAAAAACTCAAAAAAACAGTTAAGAGACTAGCTCCCAATATAGTTTAGAAATTGAAACTGTAGTTAAAAACTTCCCACAAAGAAAACCCTAGGTCCACAGGGCTTCACTTGTGAATGTTATCAAACATTTAAGGGGAAAAAAATACAGTTCTATACAAACTTTTCCAAAAATTGAAGAAGATCAATGTTTTCCAATTCATTCCATGAAGCAAGCATTACCAGACACCAAGACCAGAAAAAGACATTATGAGAAAAAAAAACTATAGACTGATAACACTCATAAACACAGGTTTTTTAAAAGTCTAAACAAATTTTAGCAATTTTAATCTAACAATATACTAAATGGATAATATATTATAACCAAATGGATTTTATGCCAGGAGTTCAAGGTTGGTTTAATGCTTGAAAAACCAATCAATGTAATTCACAATATTAACAAACTAAAAAAGGGAAACCATGGGTCATTTACATAGATACAAAAAGCATTCGAAAATATTCAATACCCATTTCTTATTTTTAAAAAACTCTCAGAGGGCTTCCCTGGTGGCGCAGTGGTTGAGAATCTGACTGCCGATGCAGGGGACATGGGTTCGAGCCCTGGTCTGGGAAGATCCCACATGCCGCGGAGCAACTAGGCCCGTGCTCCACAACTACTGAGCCTGCGCATCTGGAGTCTGTGCTCTGCAACAAGAGAGGCCGCGATAATGAGAGGCCCGTGCACTGTGATGAAGAATGGCCCCCACTTGCTGCAACTAGAGAAAGCCCTCGCACAGAAACAAAGACCCAACACAGCCATAAATAAATAAATATATATATATATATAAATAAACCCAAAGTTTAAAAAAAAAGAGTAGATCTGAGAAGAGTTTTAGAATTACAATGGTCATTTTAAAAAAAAAACTCTCAGAAAAGTAGGAATGTAAAGAAATTTACTCAATCTAATAAAAAGCATCTGCAAGAAACTACAACTAACATCACACTTAATTGTGAAAGACTGAATGCTTTCCTCCCAAGATCAGGAATAAAAGAAGGGTATCTGCTCTCACTACATCTATTAAACACTGTTGTGGAGCTTGTAGCCAGTGCAATAAAGCAAGAAAAATACATAAAGAACATCCAGATTGGAGAGGAAGAAGTAAAACTGTCTTTATTTATCTATGTGGAAAATTCAAGGAAATCTGCAAAAAATGTACTAGAACTAATGAGTGATCTAGGCAAAGCTGCAGGATACTAAATTAATATACTAAAGCAATTGTATTTCTATATACCAGAAACAATCAAAAATTTTAAATACCATTTAAAATAGCTTATGTGGAGTTATTATTTAATGAGTAAATAATTCCTATCTGGGATAATGAATAAGTTCTTGAAATCAATAGTGGTGATGGTTACACAACATTGTGAATGTACATAATCCCACATAAAAAGTTTAAAATGGTAGATTCTATATTATGTGTATGTTACCACAATAAAAAAATCAAATCTAAGAAAATAAAAAATAAAATAGCATAAAAATGTGAGATACTTAGGGGAAATTCTGACCAAAGGTGTACAAGACCTGTACACCAAAAACTGAAACATTGCTGAAGAACCTTTAAAAGACCATAGTAAATGGAATGGTACACCTTGTTACTGGGTCAGAACACTCAATATTTTAACATGTCAATTCTCCCCAGTTTGATCCACATATTCAACACAATCCAAGTAAAAACATCAGGAAGGTTTTTGTACAAATTTGGTTAAGGTAATTCTAAAAGTCATATGGAAATGTAAAGGAGCTAGAATTCACATACACACACACACACACACACACACCTGAAAAGGAAGAACAAAGTTGGAGAGCTAAGACCACCTGATTTCAAGAATTGTTATAAAGCTACATTAATCAAGACTGTGGGGTATCAGCATGTAGGTAGCCACAAAGATCAATAAAACAGAGGACAGAGTTGAGAAATTGACCCGCACATATATGGGTTTTTGACAAAGATGCAAAGAACGCAGTGGAGAAAAGACAGCCTTCTCCACAAATGGTGCTGGAGCAACTTGATATCCATATGCAAAAAAACAAACTTGTATCTATGCTTGTCACCATCTACAAAAATTAACTCAGGCCTCTCACCTCTGAGATGGCCCACACTCTGTCTGTGGAGTGTATTTCTCCCTTGGCCGCTCTCACTTTCCCAGATGAGCCCAGGCCCTGAGGCCACTCCTGCCTTTTGAGATGGACTGCATTCTTCTATGGAATGTGTATCTCTCTAAATAAATCCACTTCTTACCTATCAAAAAAAAATTAACAAAAATGGATCATAAATCTAAATGTAAACCCTGAAACTGAAAAACATCTAGAAGAAAACATAGGAAAAAATTCTTGTGGCCTTGAGTTACACAAAGACTTCTTAGATCTGACATCAAAAGCATGATCTATAAAATAACAAATTGGTAAATTGAACTGCATCAAAAGTAAACATTTCTGCTCTTTGAAAGACACTTTTAAGAAAATGAAACAACAAGCCATACATACTCAGGGAGAAAATATTTGTAAAGATATATTTAATAAAGGACCCTCAAAACTCAACAATAAGAAAACAGCTCAATTTTTAAAAACATGGGCAAGACATTTGAACAGACTCTTCACCAAAGAAGATACACAGATGACAAGTAAGCACATGAAGAGATGCTCTACATCATAAGTCATTAGAGAAATGCTAATTAAAACCACAATGAGACACGCTTTAGAATGGCTTAAACTAAAAAGACTGACTATAACAAGTGTTGATGGAGATGTGGAGGAACTGGAACTCTCAAGCTGGCGAAGTTAAACATACACTTACCATATGATCCAGCCATTCCACTCAAAGTTGTTTCCACTCAAGAGAAAAAGAAATATATATATATCCATACAAAGGCATATACACAAATGTTCACAGCAGCTTTGCTTGTCATAGCCAATAACTGGAAACAATGCAAATGGCCATTAACAAGCCATCCACAAACGAATAGTGATATACCCATGTAATGGCACACTATTCAACAATAAAAGGAAATGAACCTTCTATATAAGCAACAACATATATGAATCTCAAAATAACTATGTTGTGTGAAAGAAGCCAGACAAAAGAGTACATACTATATGATTCTATCTATCTAAAGCTCTAGAATGTACAAGCTAAATTACAGAGACATAAATCAGAATGGTATTGCTTGGGAGAGGGAGACATCTAAGAGGGAGTGATTACAAAGGGTCAAGAGGACATATATATGTTCCCATATATCCTTTGGGGACAATGGACATATGTTCACTATCTTGATTGTGATAATAGTTTCAAGGGTATATACATATGTCAAAGCTTACAGAATTACATACATTAAATTGTGAAGTTTACTATATAAAAAACATACCTCAAACTGATTAACAAATTAAGTCACAGTGGAACATATTAAATGACACCAGAAGAACACAATCCACAAAATCCAGATTGTGAAAAACTCTATAAGTAAATTGCCCAGTTTCTTCAACTAATAAATTGCAAGAAAAAAGAAAGAGAACCACAAGGAACTTTATGTTAAATAAACCAAAGAGATCTTCCAACTAATTATAATAATCCTGATTTGGACCTGATGCAGATATCCAATTAGAAATGTGAACACTGACTGGATATTTCATGATATTAAGAAAGTATTTTTAATTTTTAAAGTATAATAATAATGTGGTTACATTTTTTAGAGTCTCTTGGAGATTCATACTGAAATACTTATGGATAAAATCACATGATGTCTGAGATTTGTTTCAAAATATTACAGGAGGGGAATAATTGAAACAAGATTAGCCATGAGTTGACAACTATCAAAGCCAAATAATGGTTCATTATGCCTGTGTTTATCAACCTAGTTTTTCATTATCATCCCCCTAAAAGCCTTTTTAGACATTATTTTCTAATCACTCCTCCACCCCTGAAATTTCAGTATCAAGGATATACTGTGTATCTGTTTATGTGCATGGCCCTTTGGAGGACCACACATTGCAATAGTTCAGATTTATTCATCCCCTCCCTAAGAACGAATTTTTGCCACCTTTTGACCCTCCTCTTCATCCTGGTTGAGAATACATGCATTATACTATTCTGTCTACTTTTGTATATGTTTTTAAGTTTCTATTTAAAATGTTTTTAAATAATTTAATTTTTTAAGAAAGAAGCAAAATAAGAAGTATAATTGTTCATCTAAGAAGACAGTGGCCAGGGAAGAATCCATGGAACAAGCTTCTGAGTTGACTGGAACCAGGATTCAAGTAGCACCAAGAGTAACTTGTCAGTTGAGAATCTTGTGGTGACACCTTAAACCACTGAGGAGACTTATGGCTCCCCAATCTATAGAATCCATAGGGAGGGTTGGCTTCAGGGAGGAACTGATCCACTAACTAGATCCAGAGTCTTTGCTCATACCTCCTCCATAATTGTCAACCTCATCCCAGGACTGGCTTACTTGCTGAGCCCAAGATGGACACTCACTAGGAAGCTATATGCTTCCTAGTTCTTATCCAACAGGAAAGAGAAACTGTGCCCCAGCATTTAGTTAAGGTCCTTAATTCATTCTGACTGAACCAGCTTTGGTACTGCCCATCTCTGGCAATTTCTATAGTGGGGGAATGGAATGTGCTGAGTGGCCTAACCCAGGCCAAGTGGCCCCCTCTGGAGTCATGAGGTGGGGGCACTCGGTGTTTCCAGAACCACATAGCTCTCTAAATGAAAATCAGGGCTTTGGGAACAGAGAAAGGGAGAAATGTCATTAGGACCTCCTATTTTCCTTTGTTTCTATCTGCATGTCTGTCTAATTCTTTCAGTTCTCAGGGTGAAGAATGTGTCTTTCAGATAATAGTTACACTATGCTAAGGGGGTAAACAGGACTGTCAGCTCCAGTTTTTTTTAAATCCCAGGAAAAGAAGTGATTGCCCCGGTTTGGGTCACATACTCATGCCTGGCACAATCACTGTGGGCAGAGAGATGGGATACATGCCTGGCAACAAACACCCACCCCAGTCAGGGAGGGTGCTAGATTTACGGCACCTGCTTGAGTAGACAAGATGATAGGAGTCCTCTCAATGGTAATTACAAGGCAGGGTTGTTGTGACAACGTACATGAGGTTTCCTTTCCTCTTTGGCAGTGTGTCTGTAATAGCTTATTTCTTTCCCAACCCCCATCCCTATCCTGCTCCAAATTTGCCAAACTGAAGAGCAGATCTCGGAAAAAAATAAAACAAAAACCCTTGGGTGAGTTCTGTCTAAGCAGGTTCTGGCTCCCCATGTACATCTCTCTCATTTAGAATAAACAGATCAGAGCAGAAGGTGTTTGGGGTGTGCCACCACGTCCCTGAGACTCAGATTTCTCACCTGCCAGCTGGGGTTAGTAATAGTCCCTATCTCAGAAAGTAACTGTGTATGATATGAACTGAGTTGATGCATGTAAAACACTTCTGAGCATACAATAGGCACTTAATAAATGGTAACTATTACGTTCCATTCCATACTTTTTAAAAAAACAGTCAAAAGGGAATCTCACTAAAAATAAATTGTCCAAGAATGTTCCAAAGCCTCCCCCATGGCCAGGAAAAGACCGTATCACTTTTTTCCCAGGAAGCACCTGTCGCTGGGGTGTCACCCTCCAGTGTCCCCACCTGCAACTCTGCACACCCAGGCTGAGTCCCCTCCACCCAGTTTCTCAGAGCTCGGATTTGCACATTTGCCTCCCACCACCTCCCTCCCCACCCTCCAGTCATCTGTGCTGCCCACCCTGGCAAGCTGTCTCCCTAACACCTCACCTACTCACGGCTTCATTATTTTATTCCCCACCTTTATTTCTCACTCAGTTAGGAAGGTGGGAGCAGGGATAATCACACAAGGCAGGAGACCTTAGGAACTGGCTGGAACTAGCCCCTGCCCCCTGGTGCCCTGTCCTCTACCCACAGCTCCCATAAGCCCACCCTCTGGCCCTCTGGTGCCCCCCTCTTTCTCCCCACCCCTCTCCCATCACCCTCACACCGAGTAACAAGTATTCTCCAGTCCCCACCTCTTTCCCCTCCCCCTCCACTTCCCAAGGTTGCTCATAAAGTCAGGCTAAATTCCAGACCCTCAACTCCAGCAAAAAGCCCAATTCTGTCTGGCAGGATGCATTAGCTGGAAGACACATTCCCATTCTCTGAAGTGGGTTGGGGGAGGGTGCAGTAGGAAAACCACACACTGAAACCCGTGACCCCCTCCTGCTCCAGGCTCTTCAGTCCTGTGACCTTGAGACCACCTATTTATTCCCTCTTCCCCCAAAATACTTTTAAAAATATAACAATATCAAGCCTTACTTCATGTGTCTCTTTCCCCTCCTGGGAACTACAAGGGCAGCACAGTGTAGTGGGGATGTGGCTTAATCCTTTATAGACTGCGTGACTTTGGACAAGTTTCTTCACCTCTCTGAGGCTCGGTTCCCTTATCTGTAAAATGGGGATGATCTGACACCCACCTCACAGGCTTGCTTTGAGGAGCAAAGCAATCATAGGATGATGGGAACACACTTTGTCAAGCTGTTGGTTGTTACAAAGGAAGGTTGCTTCAAAGGAGGGTTTTGAAAGAAACATAATAGAATAAAAAGGTAAAGGACACTTCTGCTTCCAGCAAGATGAAGAACGGAGCAGATTTACTATCGCATCTGACACAACCAAAAAATAAAACCCCCTGAAAAACAAAAAACATGGAACAACAGTTTTCAAGACAGTGGGCGTAAGGCAACAAGGGATAATGATTCCTGTGAGAGGTAGAAAACAAATGAAGTGAGCCTTACAATTGCCCTACCTCACTGCCTGGAGAGAGAATCCAGGCTCTGGTGCGGAGAGTGGGAAGGAAGGCAGAGGTTGGTAAACAACTTGAGTTGAGGAGACAAAGCTGGGAGCTGGGAGAGACTAGGGTGTCTTCAGTACGCAGTGCAGAATACCCGAGAGGAGAGAGAACCCAGAAAGAGAACTCTGGGCGTCTCTGGAGCCTTTAGTAGAGTACAGAGCAGTGCATGCAAGACCATGAGGAAACTACCTGAGGCCCAGGAAAGCACATCCAGAGGATTAGAGGGACAGGTCCTCGTCCTCACATGGGGCTGGGAGGACCTGTTCCTACCAGCCAGACTACAGAGCTTGGGTAGAACACTCACAGTCTTGCCTTCATAATGAGGAACGATGAACCCTTCACTCTACACGCTCTGCTCCCATTTGCAAATCTTGAAAGCAAGATAACAAAAAATAAACTACTAATTTAGCTGCTTTCCAAAGTAAAGCTCAAGAATATTTTTAGAAATACTAATATAGCCAGCAACCAACAAGGTAAACTTCACAGTGTTGGACATCTAACAAGAGGTTAATAGGCATGAAAAGAGGCAGGAAAATATGACCCAAAATAAGGAGAAGAATCAATTAAAACCAACCTAGAATTGACACAGCTGTTAGAATTAGCAAAGACATTAAAACAATTAATATATTTTAATATATTATATTATAATATATTGCATTATAATACATATTTTAATATAATACTACATTATAATATATTATATTATATATTTAAAACATTCCATATTCCAAAAAGTTAACTGGAGCCATGGAAGATATATTTTTTAAACAACCCCAATTTTTAGGGAATTTTTAGAGATGAAAATTACAACGTCTGAGATGAAAAATATACTGGGTGGGATTAACAGCGAATTAGTTATCGCAGAAGCAAATATGCCTGAAATTAAACACACAGAGAAAAAATAAATTTCAATAATTAAAAAAGTACTAGTAAACTATGGAACAACTGAAAAGGCCCTAATATATATGCAGTTGGAGTTTGTGAAGAAGGGGGTGGACAGAAAAATAGTTAAAGAAATGACATCCAAAATGTTCTAAATTTGATGAGAATATAAGCCCACAGATTCAAGAAGCTCAACAAACGCCAAGAACTAGAAACAGCAAGAAAAGTACACCAGGACACATCATAATAAAATTGCTCAAAACCAGTAAACAAGAGAAAATCTGAAAACAGAGAGAGAAAAAGCATGTTGCATATAGAAAAACAAAGATAAGAATAATGCAGACTTCTCATCAGTAACAATGCAGGCATGAAGACAGACTACGGGGCAACATATTTAAAGTACTAAAGGGAAAAATAGTAAACCTAGCCGTATACCTTGTTGTTGGGTCAGAGTACTCAATATTATTAACATGTCAATTCTCCCCAAATTGATCCATATATTCAACACAATCCACATCAAAATATCAGAAAGCTTTTTGTACAAACAGGCTAGCTGGTTCTGAAATTCATATGGGAAATGAAAAGGAGCTAGAATCCACACACACAACTCTGAAAAAGAAGAACAAAGCTGGAGGGCTAAGACCACCTGATTTCAAGAATGATTATAAACCTATATTAATCAGGACAGTGTAGTATCAGCATCAAAGTAGCCACATAGATCAGAGGAACAGAAGAGAGAGCTGAGAAATTGGCCCACGCATATATGGGTTTTTGACAAATGTGCAAAGGAAATGCAGTGGAGAAAATATAGCCTTCTCAACAAGTGGTGCTGTAACTACTGGATATCCGTATGCAAAAAACAAAACAAAAAACAAAACTGCAGTGGTCTCCAAATGCCCAAAGGGTGACATTCTGGCTCCAGGTATGGTATTCAAGGTCCTTTTAAAAGAAGCTTTGACATCCTCTCTTGACTGTTAGTCAGCCAGTTCACTCCTAGAAGGAGTCATCAAATGAAATGGAATTCCTCTCCCTCCTAAACCCTCCAGGCATCCCCATGCCTTTGCCACTGTTGTTCCCTCGGCCCAGAAGCTTCTTTCCTGTCTTCCCTACTGGAGACTCCTATCCAAAGTGCAGCTCTGTTTTCACCCTCAGAATGATGCCTTCTCAGAAATAAGAGGCAGAACAGAAAGTCTCCTTTTGTGTACAAACAGAGCCCTTTAAACATACCTTAGAGGCGGCTTTCTATGTATCTTCCTCCACAATAGGTGAAAGCCTCAAGAGCAAAATTTTTACTTATTTTGGTCCCTAGCACCTGCCCAGGACTTGGGGCTTTATAGAGGCATTGATGGCTAAATGAATGGATAAAGAAATAAGAAGATGTATTCATGGATGGATGGAGAGAGAAGTAGACTGATGGAAAGATAAATAGAGGATGGATGGATGGATGGATGGATGGATGGATGGATGAAGAGATCATAAGCAGTTCAAGAGCAGAGATTGTTTCTTATTCAACTCATTTTCACAGTGTCCAGAATATAGGGTCTGGAATATAGTAATAGATACTCAATATATGTTACTGAAGGAGAGAATGAATGATTGAAGGACCAGGTTATTGTGGCAAAAGTTTTGGACTAAGAGTCAGAAGACCTGATTTCCATCTGTATTCTTAGCTTGAAGTTACCTATGTGAAGATGAGCAACTCAACATCTTCAATTTACTCTCCTGTAAAATGGGTAGACTGGATTAAATGATTTCTAAGGTCTTTTCCAAACACTCTTGTGTTCCCTGATTTGAAGCTGCGCAAATATAAGATAAGCCTATGGGATGCGAGGAGGGGCCCCATTAGAGCAAATGTGTGTTTACTTACAACTTGTCCTAATGCAGAGCTGATCCCAGATCTCTGCCAGCAACGGGGGAGAAGAGTTAACACACTCCAGATGAGATTCTGTTCAAGCTATCTGGCTGAAAGCCTGTGGTGGAAATGAAAGACCGGCTGAGAGGAGAACCTGAGGCTAATTAAAAGAGAAACATGAACCTCCGTGAGGCTGTACCCAGCCCAAGTTGAAAGGAAGGCAGGAAGGGCCAGGCTACACAAAGCCTCCCAGTGCCCTTGGCTGCCGGCCAAATGCACCCTTTATCCAGCAGGATGGTTGTTTGTTCACAGAGCATGTGGTCTGTCCTGCCAGAGTCTCTCCTGGACTCCTGGTGTGCTCTGGGGTAATAATTGTACTGAGAACGCATCTATCATTAGTTACAGAACAATATGTGCCAGGCACTGTCTATATATCACCTCATCATTTCTCCCAGTAACACTGGGAGGCAGGAACGCTAATCTTCACTTCATGGAGGAGAATAACGTAGTTAGTAAGTGGCAGATTGAAGACTTGAACCCAGGGCAGTTTGGCTGCCTGTCTGTGGACAGGTGTCCTGGAACTGGTCAGGTAACAATCCAGAGACTTCAGATTTCATTTACTTTTTTAATTAAGGTATAATTGACATATAACATTGTATTGATTTCAGGTGTAAAACATAATGATTCAATATTTGTATACATTGCAAATTGATCTTCACAATAAGTCTAGTTAACATCTGCCACCATACATAATTATAATTTTTTTCTTCTGATGAACTTTTGAGATCCACTCTCTTAGAAACATTCAAATATGCAATACACTGTTGCTAAGTATAGTCACCATGCTGTACATTACATTCCAGGACTCACTTATTTTATAACTGAAAGTTTGTACATTTTGACTTTCAACCATCTCTCCCACTCCCCCACCCCCTACCTCTGGCAACCACCAATTTGTTCTCTGTATCTATAAGCTTGGTTTCGGGTTTATTTTTTAGATTCCTCATATAAGTGAGATCATACAGTGTTTGTCTTCCTCTATCTGACTTATTTCATTTAGCATAATGCCCTCAAGGTCCATCCATGTTGTGGAAATGGCAATATTTCATTCTTTTCTATGGCTGAATTATATTATATATATGGTGTATATATACACCACATTTCTTTATCCATCCATCGGTGAACACTTAGGTTGTTTCCATATCTTGGCTATTGTAAAAAATGCTGCAATGAACATTGGGGTACAGGTGCCTTTTTGAGTTAGCATTTTCATTTCCTTATATTAAATACCCAGAAGCTGATTTGCTGGATCACAGACTTCAGACTTCATGCCACACCAAGTTGCAGTGACACGTGCTGGTGCCTGCCTGGTGCCTTTGCAGTGTGCTTTCCCACTGGTTCAAGCCCACAATGCTGGACCATCACTCCCATTTTGTAGATGGGGACATTGAGACTCAGACTGACAAGTGAAGTGACACAGTCATGGTCACACAACTTGTAAATGGTGGAACTGGGATTCCATCCCTGGGAACGGGAGTGTCAAGCCAGGACTGTTAACTGGTGGATTATTCTGTTCCCATGCGGTAGCTGTACTGGACATCTGTGCATTTTGCATAAACATCGATTCTTCCTCCCTCTGTTGACTTCATCTGAATTTTCTTTGGGGAATCACACCCACCACAGCCCACCATCACCACCTCAGTCCACATGATTTGGGCAGCACTGATATGCCCTGTACCCTCTCCACCCCATGCAGGGTGGACAGATGATCCCCCTAGCCACAGTGAATACATATGACCAAAGATGTCCAATGAGACTTTCTTTTCTACTTAAAGCAGAGCCGAGTGTCTTTCACTCACGCCTAAGAGCCTCCAAGTCAATACTGGTCCGTCATCAGACTAAATTTTCATCACTTGTTTCCTTGGCTGTTCACCCATTAGACCCAGGTCACTTGAGGGCAGAGACTGTCTGAAAGCCATCACTGTATCTCAGTGCCCGATTCCAACCATGCCTGATGAATACTTGTTGGATGAATGAAACTCCAACTTGATTCAATGGTCCTTTGTTGAAGTTGGAGGCATATTGGGCCCAAGAAGCCTGAATTCTCCAGCCAACCCCACCCTTCCATACTTCTCCTCCACCATCTTTCAAGGCCTAAGTCAAAGCCTGACTCCTCTGAAACTGGCCCCCAGCCTCCTCACCACTCCGAAGATGCTCTCAGCTCCATCAGGACTTCCATGGAATATATCTGCCTTGTGCAGTAAATTAGCACCCTGACCTCTCCTATTCCACTGAGAAGTCCAGAGGACAGGGTTCAAAATGGAGTCATTTACGTATCAAGCCAGCACCTGGCACCCTCCAGGGCTCAGAAAATATTTTTCTCAATCCAAGGGCTCATTTCGTTCAATAAACATTTGCCGACCCCTAGTATACGCCAGGCACTGAGAATACAGAGGTGACT
Organism: Balaenoptera borealis; assembly: GCF_965194805.1. Lineage (NCBI taxonomy): Eukaryota > Metazoa > Chordata > Mammalia > Artiodactyla > Balaenopteridae > Balaenoptera > Balaenoptera borealis. Next base: position 160,264,795 of record NC_138867.1, read on the forward strand.
ACAGCATGATGGTTAAAAATGATGATGATAATAAGAGCCAACACTTACTGAGCTATTACTTTGTGCCAGGCAATGATCTAAGCACTTACATGTATTAATTCATTTAACCCTCAGAGCAAGCTAGTATGGTAGCTATTATTATTATACCCATTTTACAAATGAGGAAACTAAGACTCAGATGTCAAAGAACTTGCCCAATCAAGGTCACAGGGGTGGTAGGTGGCAGAGCCAGGATCTGAACTCAGGCAATCTGGTCCCAAATCCATGCTCCTAACTGGTCCACTATGCTGTGGGGTCATGAGTACTTAAAAGGCTGTTTTGTCATAAGCCTGGCCTTCTCCTTCCTAAGGTCTACATAACCCACTTCTGGAAAGAGCTGGGTTAAAAGTGGAATTGACAATGCCCGATACTGCTGACAGAAAGAGCTTGGATTTTGGAGTTAGACACACTGGTTTCAATTTCCACCAGCACCAATCTTTGGCCCCATGTACCCTATTGTAAGCTCTCCAAGTCTCAGTTTCTTCAGAATGAATAACACCTCATGGGCGGTTATTAGGGTTGAAAGAGCTAATACGTGAAAATCGGTTAGCACAGGGCCTGGCTCACAGTCAGTAAGTGCAGGCTGCTGTCACTGGTACCTTTTGTGATCCTCGTGGAATAAAGCAATTCATCAATGGACAGGGCTTGGCACAAAGTACACCTTCAAATATTATAAATGTGCTTCCAGTATTTTTCCTTCCCTCGCTACATTCTATGACCTTGAAAGAGCACCCACACTTCTCTGAAATGATTCAACCAGTGCTGTTTACCAGCCTTCAAAATGGATTAAAGATTTGGAATTCCCTTTATTTCTCCACCCACAGGATCAAAGGGTGCAGGCAAGGGCTGGGGAGCAGGGGAGGAAAGCAAGATGGAACAGGCCCCAAGTTTTGAACCGGCAGAAGAGCAGCGGTGGTTCAAACTAGGCTCTGCTGAGCTGCAGGGCACAGCCCTCCATGTTCTGCTCTGCCTGTGCCCTTGAGAAATAAACACAGCTGCCAGAATGTGGGATGCTTCAGCCATGGCTAATCCCAGGCCACAAGACGAGCAGCCTCTGAGAGGTGCCCTGCGATGCAAAGTGTTTTCCAAAAACGTCAGCAAGTACACAGAGCAAGGAGGCAGGAGACGGTGCAGTGCAAATACACAATTAGGCTTCAGGATAGGAATAAAGGCTGCATGCACAGATCCACGCCACCCTTCTGCCGTCCTTGTGCAGCCTTGGCTCCACTGCCCTCTAGTGGCCAGACTGGGACCAGCAGGCAGGTTTTAACCTAGAGCCAAGTCCTAGAACACAGGGCTTGGAGCCTCTGAAAGAACTCCTCCTCTCCACCCTTCAGCCACTGGCCTGGTCTAGCCCCTCCTTCAGCTCTCCCCTGTGCTTCTGCAACAGCCTCCTCACTGGTATTAATAAAAATAATAAAACAACCTCCTGAACGCTGACTGCAGGCGCCGTGCTAAGTACTTGCATACATTGTCTCACTCAATTCTTACAACCACCTTTGGAATTGGGTAGCATCCCATTTACAGATGAGGAAATTGAGGCTCACACGGGTTAGAGAACTTGGGCAAGGCCATATGGCCAACTACATGTGGAAGATCTAAAGTTTAAACTCAGCAGCACCCTGGGCCAGACCCTACATATATAGATTATATATAATGGCTTCAATAGCAGCAGCAGTATCCCCTAGAAATGTTAGAAGCTCAAATTCTCAGAACCCTGACCCCTTATAGGGAACTAAAAACTCTGGAGATGGGAGCTAGGAATGTGTGTTTTAACAGGCTGTACCCTCAGCGCCAAGCCCAGGCGTGGCACAGGGTGGGTGTTGAGTGTCTCAGTGAATGAATCTTCTTGTCCTTCATGTGTTATTCCCTTCAGTTCATTAAGCCAAACCTTGTCTTCTCTGGTTTCCGCCCATCAGCATCATGACAACTATGCGACGAAGCTCTAGACGGATCCCAATGTTGATAACAATCTTCAAAGAATCCCAAACTTTACATCTGTGTTGTTGTGAAGGTACATCTAGACTGGGCTGAACCTAAACACTTGGGATTCTGGACCCATATGCAGGGTATAACACAGTGGAAGAATATGGGCTTCAAATTAAGATACTGACCGAGTGACCCTGGGCAAGTTCCCTAACCTCCCTGAACCTCAGTTTTCTTCTGTAAAAATGGGTCCAAGGTACAGTTGTCTGATTTTTCCTACTCCCTTGTACAAGGCCCAGCACTCAGAGGAAGCTCAGACATTTGGTCAATCCAACAAAGATTCCTTTCTACAAAGTGAACAAGAGGGCCTCCCCTCTACTACATGTTGAACACAGCACCTCAGCTGCCATTTTGGAGACACAGTCTATCATAAACATCCAGTAAATCATCATAGGCCTGGTCATCTTCAACCCGAACACCATGGTGATATCTCATTTCAGGAGAGAAACTTTTCTCCAAGTTGACTTTAATCCCCACTCTGGGTACAGTTGATGACCAGGTACAAATTGGCCTGTGCCCTGCCCCGTCTCCTTTGGTCCTCAAGGACATCCTGAGATATTTTGACAGATTCTTTGCTGTATCTGTGCCATTGCCTGACTTGTACTGTGGTAACTTTACCAAGAAGGAAAAGGGAAACAAGATGAGTTTAGCAACTTGTTCCTGGCAAATCCATGGCGACCCCAGTGATGTCCGACTGCATTCCAGTCAGGGCAAGTTCTACTCAGTGACTTTGTGCTATGACACTGCTGGTCAGATGAGCATGCTTTCACGCTCTGCCTGCTTCTCCCTAAAGGATGAAAGACAAAAATGCTGGATTCCTTGAAGTTCAACAGCTTGTGGTTCCACGTCAGCAACAATTTCAAACATGTGAACTGCTAGTAAGTTTGCAATCACTGGCTGAATACTTCTCAGTTTAGTGTCCCTAAACATTAACAAAGGGTCTTAGTTCAAAATGGGTATTTTTTTTTCCTTTGGTTGTGGGTCTTAGTTGTGGCAGGCGGGCTCCCCAGTTGCGGCTCACAAGCTCCTTAGTTTTGGCATGCAAACTCTTAGTTGTGGCATGCACGTGGGATCTAGTTCCCATACCAGGGATCGAACCCAGGCCCCCTGCCTTGGGAGCACGGAGTCTTAACCACTGCACCACCAGGGAAGTCCCCCAAAATGGGTATTTTAAAATGTGTTAAATATTCATTTTCTCCAAATTCCAGCCCATCCAACCTCCACTTTTTTGCACAAAATGTGACAAGCTTAGGAGACAAGGAAAGCTTTGATAGGTACGAGGGTTTATACAGCACACAGATGTGGTATTAACACCTACATGACAACAGTAGCTACTTACTGAACATCCACAATGTGCCAGGCATTTGACACATGCTAATTCATTTACCCCTTCATAAGCTGTACTGCCATTATGGACATTACAAAGATAAGCAAACCGAAGCTATGGAGGTGAAGCAATTTGACCAAAGTCTCCCAGTTAGTGGTGGCAGAACAAGGATTTCCACCCAGGTCTATCAGAGTCTCCCCTACACACCAAGACCACACTACCAACCGGTCCAAACTGACATCACCCAGAGCGTCACACCCTTCCTCCCTTTTCTCCCCAAGCCCATCTCACATTCCACCTGACCTTCTCCACATCCCAGGACCCTGCCGCCACCTTGGCTTTGCTCCAACCCCCAGCACACCTTCTCCCACGCCCTCTGCCCGATATTCACACCCTCCATATTCAAGACTTGCGCTGCGCCCACCTCCTCTCCATCCAATCCCTTCCCAGAAACCTCAGCTAACAAGAGCTTTACCGGCTTCCTGCTCTTCCTTCCCCCGTTCGTACACACAGTCCTGGTTTCTGCTCCACTTGTTCACAGGTGCACATATCCATCATGGGCCCCAACAGATGCCACAGATAGCAGATCTAACATTTCTCCTCTGGACCTCCCACCACGCCCAGGCTGTGATGGATAAGTCTCCTCCCTGCACAGCACCTACTCCTGGAATGATGAACTGGCTCGCTCAGCTGTGGCATTTAAAGCTGAGAAAGCTGGTGGACTCCACGGCCTGTCTCTGCAGGCAGCCCATGTTCTCATTAGAAGCTGCTCCTCCTCACGGGGCAGGGGTGTATGAAGCATCTCCATGTGCCAGGTGCTGTGCTAGACACTTCACAAACCCTTTATCTCTTTAATTCTCCTAAAGACCCAAGGAGAAGAGGATTAATCATCCCCACTTTATGGATAAGGAAAGTGAGTTCAGATCAATCACTGCTGGAGCCGGGATTCAAATCCCGTGCTGCTCAAGTGTGAAGCCGCCTTATTTCCAGTGCAGCACAGTGTCAGAGGGAGGAAAGAAGGTGCAACGTTACCTACATATGGGATTCCTGAGGGCGCACCGCACTTCCATGTCTACGCCCTCTACTCCTTCTAAAGATAGGGCTTACCTCTTAATTCCACCTGTGGGCTTTTCTCCTTCCAACCAAGGTAGACATTTCATGGTCCCTTTCGTGACTAAAATCCTTGGAGAGTAGAAAACAAACACCTCTGAAGAGAAAAGGGCTTAAGGGTGTAAGGGGAATGACCAGGAAGCCATTCCTGGTCTTTCTCAACTAAGCCCCCCACCACATATCACATCCCAACCAGCCCATCTCACACACACACACACCTCTGGGAACTCCTAGAATCAGCCTCTTCCTGATCCACCCTCTGGTACTCCACACCTCAGTCTCCTGAGCATGGAAAGCACAGCCTGTTCCTGCCTTCGCCTGCCTGCTCCTTGGGTCTAACCAGGACTCCCTGCTCTAGCCTCCCAACACTCTGCCAGGAACCTCCCCATTCCCCCCCCCCCACCACCACACACACACAGCCCATCACACAACCCACCACTTCTGCACAGCCTTACCCTAACATATTAGGGTGGAGGGAACAACCCTCAAGGCACACACATACACCTCACGCAAGCTTAACACTTGGTAGGTTTCATCCTTCCCTGCATCTCATGCTGTACGGAATCCAGGATCTCAGCAGAGACACCATAATCTTAACCTGATCTGTCATTCTAGTCAACTCAGCAATGGGTCATCAGCACAGCAAATCCGACTTTCCCTGCCAACCAAAGTCTAGCTCTGAGCTGATGTCACACTTCACTTCTGGCTTGCTAGTGTAGTAAATATATCACATGCCTGGACTGACTGAATCATCACATACGATTCTGTGTGGCATTCTTCCTTCACTAACTAGAAAATTCACTCGAACCATAGGGATCCCAGATCTGGGACAATATGTCATTTTTCCAAGAGGCACCAGACTTCTGAGGCCCTCCACAGCTCTGAAGCCGAGGCACAGAGATGTCAGCTAGGCCATGACAGTCAGTGATGTCTGCCATAAGCTGAAGTTCTTCCCTCACGGAGATGCGTCTTCCTGTTGCCACAAGTGTCCCACTAGCTGAAAGCATCAAACCTTTTCGTGTACAAGTGGTAAGTTGAGTGGATCATTACTTTACACAAACCCAGAGGGAAAATTCCACATGGGTGGAAGAGAGAACTGATCAAATACCAAGGATCTAGACCAAACCCGTATCACGTGGTTCCAGCGCTAAGTGGGGATACACAGAGAAACACAGCAGCAACAGGAATGACAGATAATTGCAAAAACAAGAAACAATGCGCTAAAGTTTACTCCCAGTGACATGAACAACACTGAACTTCTTATGTAATGAGGTGGCAAGTTGGTTTGCAACTAAAAAGACCGTTCTACAGGGAAGGTGGAAGCAGAGGCTGTTCTGGGCTGCAGGAAACACTACTGAGCCTGCTGATGGGGCTCAATCGATCACTCACTAACCTGGGCCAAGAGTTAACTGCTTAGAGCCAAGGTTTACTCATCTGTAAAATGGGAAGGGCAAATGGAAATAGAATAGCCATTGCAATTGAAGGCATATAGGCCTTTAAGCAAACCTAGATCTCAATATGGTCACTTAATGAGTAACACTGAGTTTTACTCCCTGAGGTAGTAAAAGGGTAATAATACCCAACCTCAGAAGGCTATTGCAAAAATTGAGTGAAGTGCTCATTATAGTACCAAACACACAGGGAATATCCAATAATTAAAAACACCTATTGATTTAGTGTTTTATATACTGCCAAACATGGTGCTGAGTACCTTGTATGCTTTATCTAGTCATACTTTTTTTTTTTTTTTGATGTGGACCATTTTTAAAGTCTTTATTGAATTTGTTACAATATTGCTTCTGTTTTTTTTATGTTTTGGTTTTTTGGCCTTGAGGCATGTGGGATCTTGGCTCCCGGACCAGGGATCAAACCCGCACCCCCTACATTGGAAGGAGAAGTCTTAACCACTGGACTGCCAGGGAAGTCCCTATCTTGTCATACTTGATTTGTCTACCCTTCAAGACTTTTATAAAGATAAACATGTTTTTATATAAAAATAAGAGCACAGGAAAATTTCTAGAAAGATATACACAAAAATGCTTATTAGCACAAAAATGATTACCTCCTGGTGTTAGGAATTTGAGCTCTTTTTGCTTAACTGCTTTTTCCAAAATTTTCTACAAATATCACTTACTGAGGTATATTTTGATTCGGTTTTTCCTTTTTAATGCCGAAATACATTAAAATACAATGAAATTAAGATATTGCTCACAGGTAACAACCCCCTATATGAGCCATTTCTTTTGGAGGTCAGAGCTAATAAAAGCTTTGCCTTCCCTGAGGAACTGCCATGTGCTTATTTTAATAAGAATTACCTGACTTAGCCCCTTCTCCACTTAGCCACTAGGGAGTACAGAGCCAGAATTTTAGTTCAGTCATTCAATTAGGTCCTTATTCTTTCCATATTTCTATTTTAATTCCCCGTCTTGACTTCCTATTCTAATTTATATGTCCTATCCTGATTTTGTATTTATTTATATTTTACTACTTTTCTCAATGTTTATTATAAAGTTGTGGCCTACAAATCTTTGTAGAATGAGGCCAGGCACATGTAACATAAACAACTGATGACTTAGAGTCATCAAAGTGCTACTGTCCATGCATTTCATGCTGCATTTCACAGAGTTCTTGGTTAGGACATTAAATGATAGAATTACAACCTTTAAATTCTATCTGAAATTTTTTTTAAAATGCAGAACTACAACACCTCCTTATAATAACATAAGAAAGATCCACCAGAGGGCAGACAGCAGAAGCAAGAAGAACTACAATCATGCAGGCTATGGAACAAAAACCACATTCACAGCAAGATAAGACAATATGAAAAGGCAGAGGGCTATGTACCAGATGAAGGAACAAAAGAAAACCCCAGAAAAACAACTAAATGAAGTGGAGATAGGCAACCCTCCAGAAAAAGAACTCAGAATAATGATAGTGAAGATGATCCAGGACCTCGGAAAAAGAATGGAGGCAAAGATCGAGAAGAGGCAAGAAATGCTTAACAAAGATCTAGAAGAATTAAAGAACAAACAAACAGAGATGAACAATACAATAACTTGAAATGAAAACTACACTAGAAGTAATCAATAGCAGAATAACTGAGGCACAAGAACGGATAAGTGACCTGGAAGACAGAATGGTGGAATTCACTGCTGTGGAACAGAATAAAGAAAAAAGAATGAAAAGAAATGAAGACACCCGAAGAGACCTCTGGGACAATATTAAATGCAACAACATTCGCATTATAGGGGTCCCAGAAGGAGAAGAGATAAAGGATCCAAGAAAATATTTGAAGACATTATAGTCGAAAACATCCCTAACATGGGAAAGGAAATAGCCACCCAAGTCCAGAAAGCGCAGAGAGTCCCATACAGGATAAACCCAAGGAGAAACACGCCAAGACGCATAGTAATCAAACTGGCAAAAATTAAAGACAAAGAAAAATTATTGAAAGCAGCAAGGGAAAAACGACAAATAACATACAAGGGAACTCCCAAAAGGTTAACAGCTGATTTCTCAGCAGAAACTCTACAAGCCAGAAGGGAGTGGTATGACATATTTAAAGTGATGAAAGGGAAGAAACTACAACCAAGATTACTCTACCTGGCAAGGATCTCATTCAGATTCGATGGAGAAATCAAAAGCTTTACAGACAAGCAAAAGCTAGATAATTCAGCACCACCAAACCAGCTCTACAACAAATGCTAAAGGAACTTCTCTAAGTGGGAAACACAAGAGAAGAAAAGGACCTACAAAAACAAACTCAAAACAATTAAGAAAATGGTCATAGGAACATACGTATCGATAATTACCTTAAACGTGAATAGATTAAATGCTACAACCAAAAGACACAGGCTCGCTGAATGGATACAAAAACAAGACCCATATATATGCTGTCTACAAGAGACCCACTTCAGACCTAGGGACACATAAAGACTGAAAGTGAGGGGATGGAAAAAGATATTCCACGCAAATGCAAATAAAAAGAAAGCTGGAGTAGCAATACTCATATCAGATAAAATAGACTTTAAAATAAAGAATGTCACAAGAGACAAGGAAAGACACTACATAATGAACAAGGGATCAATCCAAGAAGAATATATAACAATTATAAATATATATGCACCCAACATAGGAGCATCTCAATACATAAGGAAACTGCTAACAGCTATAAAAGAGGAAATCGACAGTAACACGATAACAGTGGGGACCTTTAACACCTCACTTACACCAATGGACAGATCATCCAAAATGAAAATTAATAAGGAAACACAACCTTAAAATGACACAACAGACCAGATAGGTTTAATTGATATTTATAGGACATTCCACCCAAAAACAGCAGATTACACTTTCTTCTCAAGTGTGCATGCAACATTCTCCAGGACAGATCACATCTTGGGTCACAAATCAAGCCTCAGTAAATTTAAGAAAATTGAAATCATATCAAGCATCTTTTCTGACCACAACGCCATGAGATTAGAAATCAATTACAGGGAAAAAAACATAAAAAACACAAACACATGGAGGCTAAACAATACGTTACTAAATAGCTAACAGATCACTGAAGAAATCAAAGAGGAAATCAAAATATACCGAGAGACAAATGACAATGAAAACACAACAATCCAAAACCTATGGGATGCAGCAAAAGCAGTTCTAAGAAGGAACTTTATAGCTATACAAGCCTACCTCAAGAAACAACAAAAACCTCAAATAAACAATCTAACTTTACACCTAAAAGAACTAGAGAACGAAGAACAAACAAAGCCCAAAGTTAGTAGAAGGAAAGAAATCATAAAGATCAGAGCGGAAATAAATGAAATAGAAACAAAGAAAACAATAGCAAAGATCAATAAAACTAAAAGCTGGTTCTTTGAGAAGATAAACAAAACTGATAATCCATTAGCCAGACTCATCAAGAAAAAGAGGGAGAGGACTCAAATCAATAAAATTAGAAATGAAAAAGGAGAAGTTACAACAGACACCGCAGAAATCCAAAGCATCCTAAGAGACTACTACAAGCAACTCTATGTCAATAAAATGGACAACCTGGAAGAAATGGACAAATTCTTAGAAAGGTATAACCTTCCAAGACTGAACCAGGAAGAAATAGAAAATATGAACAGACCAATCACAAGTAATGAAATTGAAACTGTGATTAAAAATCTTCCAACAAACAAAAGTCCAGGACCAGATGGCTTCACAGGTGAATTCTAACAAACATTTAGAGAAGAGCTAACACCCATCCTTCTCAAACTCTTCCAAAAAATTGCAGAGGAAGGAACACTCCCAAACTCATTCTGAGGCCACCATCACCCTGATACCAAAACCAGACAAAGATACTACAAAAAAAGAAAATTACAGACCAATATCACTGATGAATATAGATGCAAAAATCCTCAACAAAATACTAGCAAACAGAATCCAACAACACATTAAAAGGATCATACACCATGATCAAGTGGGATTTGATACACCATTATCCCAGGGATGCAAGGATTCTTCAATATACGCAAATCAGTGTGATAGACCATATTAACAAATTGAAGAAGAAAAACCATATGATCATCTCAATAGATGCAGAAAAAGCTTTTGACAAAATTCAACACCCATTTATGATAAAAACTCTCCAGAAAGTGGGCATAGAGGGAACCTACCTCAACATAATAAAGGCCATATACGAGAAGCCCACAGCAAACATTCTCCATGGTGAAAAACTGAAAGCATTTCCTCTAAGATCAGGAACAAGACAAGGATGTCCACTCTCACCACTATTATTCAACATAGTTTTGGAAGTCCTAGCCATGGCAGTCAGAGAAGAAAAAGAAATAAAAGGAATACAAATCTGAGGGGGGGGGGGTGGTGGTGGTGTGATGAATTGGGCGATTGGGGTTGACATGCATACACTGATGTGTATAAAATTGATGACTAATAAGAACCTGCTGTATAAAAAAATAAATAAAATAAAATTAAAAAAAAAAAGGAATACAAACTGGAAAAGAAGTAAAACAACTGTCACTGTTTGCAGATGACATGATACTATACATAGAGCATCCTAAATATGCCACCAGAAAACTACTAGAGCTAATCAATGATTTTGGTAAATTTGCAGGATACAAAATTAATGCACAGAAATCTCTTGCACTCCTATACACTAATGATGAAAATTCTGAAAGAGAAATTAAGGAAACACTCCCATTTACCACTGCAACAAAAAGAATAAAATACCTAGGAATAAACCTACCTAAGGAGAAAAAAGATCTGTATGCAGAAAACTATAAGACACTGATGAAAGAAATTAAAGATGATACCAACAGATGGAGAGATATACCATGTTCTTGGATTGGAAGAATCAATATTGTGAAAATGACTATACTACACAAAGCAATCTACAGATTCAATGCAATCCCTATCAAATTACCAATGGCATTTTTTACAGAACTAGAACAAAAAATCTTAAAATCTGTATGGAGACACAAAAGACCCCAAATAGCTAAAGCGGTCTTGAGGGAAAAAAACGGAGCTGGAGGAATCAGACTCCCTGCCTTCAGACGATACTACAAAGCTACAGTAATCAAGACAATATGGTAGTGGCACAAAAAGAGAAATATAGATCAATGGAACAGGATAGAAAGCCCAGAGATAAACCCACGCACTTATGGTCAACTAATCTATGACAAAGGAGGCAAGGATATACAATGGAGAAAAGACAGTCTCTTCAATAAGTGGTGCTGGGAAAACTGGACAGCTACACGTAAAAGAATGAAATTAGAACACTCCCTAACACCATACACAAAAATAAACTCAAAATGGATTCGAGACCTAAATGTAAGACCGGACACTAAAAAACTCTTAGAGGAAAACATCAGGAAGAACTCTCTTTGACATAAATCACAGCAAGATCTTTTTTGATCCACCTCCTAGAGTAATGGAAATAAAAACAAAAATAAACAAATGGGACTTAATGAAACTTAAAAGCTTTTGCAAAGCAAAGGAAACAACAAACAAGACGAAAAGACAACCCTCAGAATGGGAGAAAATATTCGCAAACGAATCAACGGACAAAGGATTAATCTCCAAAATAGATAAACAGCTCATTCAGCTCAATATTAAAGAAACAAACACCCCAATCCAAAAATGGGCAGAAGACCTAAATAGACATTTCTCCAAAGAAGACATACAGATGGCCAAGAAGCACATGAAAAGATGCTCAACATCACTAATTATTAGAGAAATGCAAATCAAAACTACAATGAGGTATCACCTCACATCAGTTAGAATGGGCATCATCCGAAAATCTAAAAACCACAAATGCTGGAGAGGGTGTGGAGAAAAGGGAACCCTCTTGCACTGTTGGTGGGAATGTAAATGGATACAGCCACTATGGAGAACAGTATGGAGGTTCCTTAAAAAACTAAAAATAGAATTATCATACAACCCAGTAATCCCACTACTGGGCATATAGCCAGAGAAAACCATAATTCAAAAAGACACATGCACCCCAATGTTCATTGCAGCACTATTTACAATAGCCAGGACATGGAAGCAACCTAAATGCCCATCGACAGATGAATGGATAAGGAAGATGTGGTACATATATACAATGGAATATTACTCAGCCATAACAAGGAATGAAATTGGGTGATTTGTAGAGACCTGGATGGATCTAGAGACTGTCATACAGAGTGAAGTAAGTCAGAAAGAGAAAAACAAATATCGTATATTAACGCATATATGTGGAACCTAGAAAAATGGTACAGATGAACCAGTTTGCAGGGTAGAAATTGAGACACAGATGTAGAGAACAAACGTATGGACACCAAGGGGGGAAAGTGGCGGGGGGTGGTCTTGTGATGAAGTGGAGATTGGGATTGACATGTATACACTAATATGTATAAAATGGATAACTAATAAGAACCTGCTGTATAAAAAATTAAATAAAATTAAATTTTAAAAAAAACATAAGAAAATAATAATGATAAGAAAATAATAATGATAATGTTACCATAATTTTTAAAGTCCTAGAAGTCCCATAATTAAAAAGTCAGTTTTATTAAATGCTCAATTCTCAACAGTAAATGTATTTCTTTTTTATTATAAAAAATCTCCATCCCCATCTCACCCTTCCTCACCCACCCCTTCAAACGAGGTGGCAAGCAGAAGCAAGCCCAACAAAGTCCACCATACCCCCAAAAGCAGAAAGACAGGAGGTCCCCACAAGACAAGGTATGCTGGTGTCATCACTGCAGAGCCCTCCTGCAGGGCGCAAGGAACGGGAACAGCTACCATAACAAATACGAAGGAAACCGGAATGGGCAGCCTGACAAAAGACTTGTATAGTTTATACCAATTTATAAATAGTTTAGGTGCCCACCAACTCCAAGAGAACAGACCAAATTAACTATACAATGGAAGCCTCTGCCTGGGCCTTCTCCATACATCAGGTCCTCCTATCAGGAATCATTAGGAAGCCCAAAAAGTTTCACAGTTCCAGCTTCCCGACTGCTGTCATATTTGCCATCTTTGTCATCACAGGCAAATGCCAGCAGAGGCCTTTTGGGGTGCCAAGCCACGGTGAAGGTGGGGGACTCACACTGTACCTCCCACATCTTGTCTCCTATAAAAATCAATATAGAGAAACCAATCAATACATTAATAATAAGAGACCATACTCATTAAGTACTTACCTACATTAAATCATTTAATCTGCTTAATAACCCTATAGGATAAGTACAATTACTACCCCATTTTGCAGAGAACACTGAGGCGCAGAGGGGTCACGAGGCAGTGGGTGGCAGAGCAGGATGGTGAACGCAGGCCAGTTAACTTAAGAGCCTGTGCTCTGAACCCGATTCTACCCTTCCTGAAAAAACAGCAACAGCAGCTGTTTGTTCAGCACCCCTTATGAATCAGATGGATTATACTTTATCTTAATAAAGTATAATGACAATCCAGCAAGGCAAGTAATGATTTTAAACCCCATTTTATAAAGAAACAGGTGACTGAACAGCTAAGTCACACCTCAAGGAAGCAGCAGGGAAAAAAAAAAGGGAAACAGCAGAGCCAGCACAGGAAGTCAGCCTGTTTCCAAAGCCACAGATCTTTCTACTACACCACAATGACTTGCGAATAGATTTCTTTTTCCAAAACTTTTTCCTTACTACTTGTGGAAATTAAACATAATTTTTCCAAAGCCATTTTTTTTAGTCCTGCTTAACTTTTTTTCAACCTTAGAGTTAAGATTAATGTAGTAAAATGTTCACAGGGTAGTGCTGATTTAAAAATGCATGATACACTGAATTATACACTTCAAACTGGTCAACTATATGGTATGTGAACTGTATTTGAATAAAGCTGTTTTTATATATATATATATATACACACACACATATGCATATATACGTGTGTGTATGTGTATAAAGAAAAAGTTTTTTTATTGAAGTATAGTTGATTTACAATACTGTGTTAGTTTCAGGTGTACAGCATGTACAGCAAAGTGATTTGGTTTTGTTTTTTTTTTCTTTTTTTTTCAGATCACTTTCCATTACAGGTTATTACGAGATATTGAATATAGTTCCCTGCAGTATACAGTGAATCCTTGTTGCTTATTTATTTTACAGAGTAGTTTGTATCTGTTAATCCCGTACTCCTAATTTATCCCTCCCCTGACTCCCATTCCCTTTTAGTAAACCATAAGATTGTTTTCTATGTCTGTGAGTCTGTTTCTGCTTTGTATATAGTTTTTTTTTTTAAAGTAATCTATTTCAGGGATAGTTAACCGCTCTTCATAATGCTAGGATCTGGCAATCTATAGCTACCTGTCTGAGCAAATTTCTGTGTTACACAGACATAAAAAATGGTGTTGGAGGCTGCTACTCCCCTTCCATTTCCCTTTCGGCCTTTAACTCCATGCATGCGTTGCTGCTGAGAGTAAACGCTGCAATAACCCTCCTGTAAGGAAGTTTGGTTCCTGACAAGATGTGAGCGGTTTGGACTCAGCAATCCCAATTCAATGGTTTACCCAAAAGGATGACTAAGATGATACTCATCATAGTATCATTTATAATGGTGTAAAGACCAGAAGCCATCTAAGAGTGGGGCAGCTTAGGTATATACTGGTATAGCCAATGGAATTCTAAACCCCATTAAAAACAGCAGTAGAGCTCAACAGCCATCGCCATGTAAGAAGCTGTAAGATCCTGCAGGTGAGGAGGGAGGGCCCCGGAGCAGCAGGAGAGCATGCCTGCATCACATGAACACGAGGGGACATGAAGGAGCTGCATGTCTGGATGGCTGACAATGCTCACCAAAATGCTATCAAGGGTGGCACTCTTTAAATCGTGGAATGCCAAGCTTTTTACTTTCTTTGAAGTTTTCTATATAGTTTGAATTCTTTTAATAAAGTGTCATGTATTTCCAAAAACAATAAAGCTACATTAAAAAATAAATCTGGAGAAGTTCTTTTGTAAAATGAATACTCACCTCTCATTTTTCTATTTTCAAGTTCTGTTTTGTTGCTTTTTAAAACAAATCACATCTATTTTGATAATTTCTTAAATTATAAAATGTATATATGTATTTTTTAAGTCCACATACAGGCAAAAGATAGAAATATCCCATAATGCTAAAAGAGGTTGTATTTAAATGGTGGGATCATTCATTCATTCTTTCATCCATCCATCCATCCATTTATTCATTCTTCTCCCTTTCTGTATTTTAAAAATTTTGTTATAATGGAAGAATTAAAACTGAATAAAATGCAAAATATTTCCTTTAATCACTCTCTTTCAGACCTGCCCCTTTCTTTCCTAACTCTTTGCTCCCTCCATTACCTGACTATAATAGTCATAATAAACAAACTTGCCTTAAGGAGTTTGTGCTAATGCTGGCATTTATGCTAATACCCATTTATGCTAATGATGGCAAAGTAGTAATGAGCAGAGATGAAAAACACATGACAGGAGAAGTCCTGATGGCCAGAAATGAAAGACAGAGGAGTCTCATTAAGGTAGTGAGGGTGTAGTTACCTGTCTCTACTTCAGCAATGTCGATGAAATGATCTTCCGATGCAGATGCCAGCATTTTCCCATCATGGCTAAAACTGAGGGTCCTCACAGGCCAATCCAGCCTATAAAAGAGTAGACAGAGGAGACATTAAAATAACCCAGTGAGAGGAGGGCCCAGTTTCACCCAACATGACATAAAATGAATTTATCCAACAAGGAAAGTGCTGGCAGAGTTGCTTACCTGGAAAAGCACCGAACACACACTAACTCATCTACATCCCAGAGGCTGACCAAAGCATCTGCGCTTCCTGTAGCAAAGTACTTCCCCATGGGGTCAAACTTGATACAGATGCAGTTGGATGGATGGGCGTTGATAGACTGCACAGGCTTCAGCTCTGGGTAGCTGAGAAACAAGACAGACAGCAATCAAACTGGGGGGAAGAGGACTGTGGTACTAAGACGGTAAGAGGAGACACTAAAGAAGAAAATGAAAGTAAGACAACAGAACAAGTATCAAAGACTGGAATTTCAAAACAACTTTCCTGAAAGAAAAAGATGTCAAACAATATACTGAAACACCACATACTTGAGAATATGAACCCAGACTAACCAACATGAAGACGTATGGTAGTAAAATTACTGGACTTTAAATTAGATTGTCATCAGACTTTTGACAGTAACACTTTATGCGAAAAGAAAATGGAGTAACATACTTAAGATACACCAGCAAGAATATATGAATTGAAATTTTTATATCTAGCAAAACTATTAATTATAAAAAGTTCAAATAATAAGCACAATATAATAAAGTATCTTAAAGTTTTAGAAGTATATAAGCTATAATAAGTATGAACTCAGGGAATCTTGTTCCCCTGAACTCTTCCTAAGGAATCAAAACTGGAAAGTGAGTTTTGACAATCAGTGACTAGAGATGTACCAGACTTACCAGGCTGGTAATGAGCAATAAATAATGTAGTTTCTTGTAGAAACTATATATGTTTAAGGTATAATATGTAATAGCTGTATAATCTGACAATATATAGTATTAACTATTTTTTTTTAATGGAGGAAGAATGAGGAAAGCATATTCAAAAAGCAAAATTTACTATTTTAAGCAATCAGATTGGTGGTGGTGGTGGTAGTATTGTTACTCTGAAATATCTGTATGTGTAACAAGGGATGAAGGTAATAAGCAACCACGGGATATTCAAATTCTATAATCCCCTGCATCTCTGAGAACCAGAACACTCAGTTTGGAAGGAAAGAGATTTTAACTGGAAGTTATCAGTATGAATTCACAAAGTATTTTATCTTTAAGGTATATACAATACATATACTTCTTAGCTCTGTCCACTGGAAAGGTCTAGAAACGGTCAACCCAACAATATGGACATTCCTAGCTCCAATATTATTTTCCAGTAAAAGAATCCAGGAATTCTCAGAGAATTTTCTGATTAAAGATTTGAGGCAGGAAAAACACAAGATGAACCTGGCATATCTTGTCATACCAGAGAGCAGGAAACTGAAGACTAATAGGACTATGTCAAAAAAAAAAAAAAAAAAGAGGGTTTCCCTGGTGGCGCAGTGGTTGAGAATCTGCCTGCCAATGCAGGGGACACGGGTTCAAGCCCTGGTCTGGGAAGATCCCACATGCCGCGGAGCAACTAGGCCCGTGAGCCACAACTACTGAGCCTGCGCGTCTGGAGCCTGTGCTCCGCAACAAGAGAGGCCGCGATAGTGGGAGGCCCGCGCACCGCGATGAAGAGTGGACCCCGCTTGCCACAACTGGAGAAAGCGCTCGCACAGAAACGAAGACCCAACACAGCCATAAATAAATAAATAAATAAATAAATAAACCCAAAGTTTAAAAAAAAAAAAAGACTCAGGGACCAACTTGAAGAGGATCCCAGTTGCCAAAAATAAGATAATTTGAGCTTCAATAAGGAATGATTACGATAGACTGAAACACTTCTACCATGCTTAAATCCATGAGTCCATAATGATTCTTTTTTATTTAAAAAACCCTAGCTGATCATCTTTGGAGGTGATAGAGAACTAATTCATTACCTAATGACAAAGGGAAAGAATCAAGCATTTATCCTGCCTTCTCTAAATGAACTATATTCCTGGGTAACCAAACAGATGAGAGGAAATGTCTCTTAAATTCCAACAAATAAGCAAGCATTTGGAATCAGCAAAACCCAGACTGGGACAAGCTCCACAGGTTAACAGCCTGCTTTTTCAACAGCTAAGTTCTAAGTAAAAGAAAGGGATGGAGGGGGACACTGTAGTTTAGCTGACTTAAAAGGCATATCAAACTTTTTTAAGTGGGCAAAATTAGAGTATCTAGAGATGCACACTTGGTAGCTAAAACTACAAAGAAATATTATAAAAATCAAGACAGTGTTTTTGGGGGAGGGAGTTTTGATTAGGAAGGACAAAGCCCATGGCAAGACTTCTGAGGTGGCCAGCAAAGTACTATGTCTTGACCTGGTGGGGTTACACAGGTGTTAAGCATATAATAGTTCATTAAGCTATACATTTATATTTCGTGGTTTTCTATATCTGTTTTATTTTCTAATAAAAAAGCTTAAAAACAAAAAACAAAATAACACTGCCTACAGAATAAAGTTCAAGTGCTATGCATAGAATTCCAGACCCAAATAACCTGGTCTCAAATTATACTTCAACTTTATCTTCCCGTTTCAGGATGTCTCTCTTCAGACACCTTATCTGCCACCACTCCCAGCAACCCTGATCTACCAACTACTCTCTAAATAAATCATGCTCATTCTCACTTGTTTTGTCCATTGTGCAGTTCCCTTTTGCTGATTCTTAAAATTCAACTAATCTTTCAAGGTCAAGCTCAGAAGCTGCCTCCTTCAACCCCCAACTCCCACAATCAATATAAGTTTCTTTCCTTGGGATTCTACAGCAAACTCCCAGCCTCTCACACAGAGCCTATTTCACTCTGCCTTGCATTGCTCACCCAAGATAACAGAAAGAACAGAATCAGACAGATCTCAATTTCAATTCCACAGTTTCATTCATTTAGAGAATATTCACTGAGATCCTAATTTTGTGTAGCAGATACTGGGCTAGGCACTAGGGATTCAACAGTAAACAAGTTAAATACAGTCCCTACCTTCATGGAATTTACAGTCTAATAGAAGATACAGAGAAGTAAACATGCAATTATAATGTAGAATGAGAAATGCTTCCAACAGGAAGTACACAAAATAAGCTTCTAACCTTGGGGGTGAAGATGGCTTCCCTGGAGGGGAAGTGATATTTAAGTGGAGACTTTAAGGGTACGAATTAGCTATAATTCCAAATGCATCCATTTCTAGTGCTCACCAGCTGACTAGTGACTCTGAGTCCCTGATCCTCATCTGTGAAATGGGAAGCACACCATCGACTCCCTAGGATTTCTCTGAGGACTCGGTAGAACATAAGGTGCCTAGCTCAAAGGTGCTCAAGAGAGGTTAGAATTCTTTATTACTACAGTTGAACCTTGAACAAGAAGGTTAGGGATGCCAATTCTCTGCACAGTCAAGAATCTACATATAACTTAGTTGGTCCTCCGTATCCACGGTTCCTCTGTATCCGAGGTTCCACAACCCAGATTCAACCAACCCCGGATCAGGCAGGACTGTAATATTTACTCTTGAAAAAATCCACATATAAGTGGACCTGAGCAGTTCAAATCCGTGTTGTTCAAAGGTCAACTGTATTAGTACTTTTGGGTCCTTCAGGACAGACTCACATCTAATTCACCTTGGTATCCACCACAACACCCAGTGCAAAAATATAACAGTCCCTTAAGCTAGAACCCCCTCACCTGAGTATGTTGATACAACCATTGCCATTTGTCAGGAAGAACATGTTATTGTCATTGTTCCAGGAGATTTCATTGACCTCAAACTTGAACTGCTCCTCCGCTTTGGAACGGTGTGTCTTGGCATCAATGAACGTCACCACATCATCCTTGTTGCCTACAGCAATGGTCTGCCCATCGGGACTCCAGCAGATATTGATGTTCTCCCCTGGGAACCCACATATAATCAGCAAGATACTGTTAGCCCATAATCCTCCAGAAGTTTATTTTGTTATCATAGAAAAACTAGAGCTATCGCCAGAGCTCATTCACTAAGGTCCTCGTCAACAGAAGGGAACTACCACTTACAGATCAACTGGGAGGCCAGCACATTCATCTACAAATTTCCCCCTTTAGTTTTCACGTTTCTTTAAGGGACACTTTTTAACCCCATTTTAGATGAAAAAATGGAAAAGAAATGAGCCAAAGTGTCAAAGCTGTGAAGTAACAGAGCCAAGATCTAAACCCAGACTTGACACCAAAGCCTCTAACTCTCTTACACAAGCACTTCCCAAACGCCAGTCATTCACATGCCATTTTCACAATTTTTGTACTATCCATGTAACAGCTATACTTTTCTTCATTCAAGATTTTTATTAAAATTGACCCCCCCAAAATTTTTACTTAAATAGCTTCACTTTAGTGATAAATCCTATGGGCTAGTTCTTTTTTTCTAGTAGGCATTAAAATATATACACAATCAGTTTTTAATGTTCATCCATATACCACCCAAATCACTCACATATCACCAGTTGTCTAGTTGGGGAAACCACATCATTCCACCTCCAGGTGCAAGTCTTGCCAACAAAGTCCAGTAGCCCACATTGAAAACATCAATTAAAAATTTCATCAACTTTATTGATTCTAAGATGCATATTTTTTCACACTTTATTACCTATAATGTATCTTAGAATGCATGAGGATACATCTCAAAATTTTCGGTGTATCATGACTATATGATAAATAAAACTTTATTTTCTTTCCTAATGGTGCATAAAATACTGATGCATCTTATAATCAATAACATCTTAGTCAATAAAATTTAATAAAGGGCCTCAAGGTTTATAAGGTAATACATGGTGAAGAACACTGTAAATGTACTGCACAACTTCCAGGTCACTTTCTCCCAGACCAACGAAGCCATTTATTCCAAGATCAGCCATTCTAGCCTATCAGCAGTTTCCCAAATTCTCCATTCCTTTGCACATGCTGTTCCCTGCTAGAGCTGCCCACCCAATGCACCCTGACCACTAAATCTATATGGCTACCCTAAGAGTTTGCTCAAATTCTGTGAGGCCCTCCCTATCTCCCCCAGGCAGACTTAAGCATTTCCATTCTGGGTATCTATTTTGTAGACCTCTCTGTTACAGGATGACCATGTCATATTACGTTAGGTTTTTTTTATACATATGTCTCTCTCCTTGCACTAAACCCTAAGATCCTTGGAGCTGGAAACTGTCTTATTCAGCTCAGGATGTCCCATACCTACAGGGTCATGCACAGAGAAGATACTTGAAAAATGCTTGTTGCATGACTATAAGTAGCTTATCTTCCTACTGCCCACTCTCTGAATAGTCACCTTTAGTGTTCACAGTGGCAATGCATTTTGTAGTCCTCACATCCCAGATGCGAATGGTTTTGTCTCCAGATGCAGTGACAAAGAGATCAGGATTACTTGGATGCCAACAGAGCTGGTCCACACTATCCCCATGCCCCCGATAATTGTTTTCTTTGACCTGAAAGAACAGAATACAGATGTCACTTCACCCATATGTACCTGCCTCCCCATGTAACTTCTTAACCTTATTTAAACCGAGCTATCTTGTGACCAACAAAAGTTTGGGTAATTAGAGAGTCGAGTCCTTCCAAGCCTCTTCCCCCAAACTGTTTCCAATATCCTCCCTCCCTTCCTCCCCAGTCAGTCTGAACTGTTCTGAGGATGGGTTCCACATCAATGCCCTTACTCTTTTGCTCTCCCTGGCCTTCCTCCTTCTTTCTGGTTTTCTACCCTTACTCTGCCACCAAGGGGTCCCAACCCACCTGCTCATTGCCACGGAGGCCCTATCATTTTCAGAGAGGCCCTCCTTACCACCACAGTGAGCCCACCACCACTGCTCCTAGCCACCCCTCACCACCACACAATTCCTCCTACCACTCTCCCACACCCCCACCACCCTCCTCACCGCCCATCCATCCATCCTCCTCACCCCCGGTCTTCACTATCCCCGCACCGCCACTCCCCGCTTATCTTCACACCTCCTTACTACTACACTCCCTACACACCGCCACCTCCCCTAACCACCAGTCCTCCTCTCCACCACCCCCATCTTCACCCCCTACCACCCCAGCCCGTTCACCCCCTCCTCACCCTCACACTCCTCTGTCTCGCATCACACACGCCCCTCATCTCCACACCCCTTCACCCTCCTCCCCTCTCCTCACCTCCACACTCTCACCCCCGTTCTCTCCTTGCCACCACACCTCGCTTTACCAAAGCCCTTCTCCCTAGCCTGGGCCGGGTCCTAGCGGCTCACCAACCGGTCCTTCTCCAGCAGGAAGACGCTGGCCGTCTTGTCGAAGGACCCCGAGGCCAGGCGACGCCCGTCGCAGCTCCAGGCCACCGAGTGCACCTTGGCGCTGTGCGCCGGGAACTCGCGCGTCTTGCTGTGGCCGCGGAACAGCTCCTGCATCCCGAGCACGTAGCGCGTCGGGCCGCTGGTCACTGAGCACCAGGGAGCCATCGAGCCAGGACCGCTCTGGCCCAGCGCCGAGGGCCCCATGGACGCCGCGGGGATCGCCATGCCGAGCTCCCGGACACCGGCTGGGCTGACTCTGCGGAGCTGCAGTCCCCCTTGCCGCCGCCGCCGCACGCATGCGCGCGGGAGAGCGCCCCACTCTTCCGCGCAGCCGCACTGTGGACCACCCAGAAGGGACTACAAGTCCCAGCCTGCAGCGCGCGCCCGCCTTTGCCTTTTCAAATTGTCATGGTTCCACTTTAAGTTTCCTTTACAAATAACGGTTAGGAGGTTTTTAGGGTCTTTATTTTCCCCTTACCTACTACTTGGTATATATATTTGTATCCCTGTTTAATCGAAGAAATAAACCAACGCAATTCTTCTAAACCTCAGTTCGCCGTCAGAAACACCTTTTTTCTAGGGTTGCTCCCCACCTGTCAGCCACCTCTCTTAGAGCTGAAGGCTCTCAATTTCTTGCTGGAGAAGGACCAGCTGGTGAACTTGTCCCGGGTAAAGGGCTAGGATTTTGTGGGGGCGGGAGGAAGAAGGAGGGGGGGAGGAGGAGGTGGGTGGAAGAGAAGGTGGGGGAGGGGAGGGGGAAGGGGAGGGGAGGGGGAAGGGGAGGGGAGGGAAGGAGGGGAGGGGAGGAAAGAGAGGTGGAGGTGTTGAGAAGGGGTTTGGGGATGTTTTTAAATATACAAATTCTTTGTTTTTAGAAGGGGCTATATTCACATGATTATATATGCAAAAATAGATACAGAGTGAAAAGTAAATGTCTGCCTGTGTCATGCCCTTTAGACTATTCCCCACCCTTCACACCCATACCTTCCAAAAAATATTATTAAATTTCTTTTGTGGCCTTCCAGAGATAGTTTAAGTGTAAATAAGCACCTTGGGAGAGGTAGATAGGTGTGTGTGTATCCTACCCCACCCCTCAAAATGGTAGCATTCCTTACATAACTTGTTTTCTATGGTAGACACCTGTAAGAAATCATTTCTTATCAGTATATGCATATGTCTCATTCTTTTCATGGATGCAGTCTTTAATGATATAGATAGATGCATAATAGTTTATTTGACTGATTCCTTTGGTGGACATTTTGTGTCCATGATTTGCTTTTAGGACAATACTGCAGTGAACATCCCTATACAAACTTCATTGTGCACATATGCACTTTTTTATTTGAATAAATATTGCCAAAACACCTGAAGAAGTTCTAACAATCTACATTTCCACCAGCTGCATGGGAGAGTGTCATGAAGTCCTAAATACTAAGTGAGTCCACATATAAAGCACAAGGTTCTGAGAGGGGCCTTAGGAAATGAGGCCCTTTTCTTTCCCCAATTCACTTCCCTACCCCTTTAAAACTAGAAATTCTTGGAGACTTCAAAGCTTTTTAGACTCCAAAGAATATTGATGACATCACTAAGATCTTGGGGTGGGAGATTATTTGGTTTCTAGTTTTCCCTCCTTAGCTTTCATTTTCAGGAATCTTCTTCATATGCTCGCATATTTTTTTTCCTACATACACTGAGAATTTATATCTCTTGGTCCCAGATAAGGACACTGAAGAACGAAGAGGTAAAATGTCCTGCTCCAGGTCACATGGCTGGTATTAGAGGTACTGACTTCAAATTCTACACTCTGATTCTTAGTATCTGACACCTCTAGGTTATAAATGTAATTCTTTGAATTTCTGTATTAATTCTGTATTTTTGTATGTTATGTGTTTTTTATTTCATTTTCCCTGAGTTCTTTTTCTATATTCTGTAAACACAAATGTTAGAACCTCAGTTGTGATAAGTGTATCCCACTGCTCTTCACTGAGACAGTTGTAATAGCACATTTCTGGGGACTATGAGACTGAAGTCAGAGAGTCTCAAAGAGATAAAATTCAGGGGAACAGAGACATGGGCCATTTTTTTAAAAACTTTTTGTTTGGAAAAACTAACAAATTTACAGAAAAGTTGCAAGAGTAGTAAGAGCGCTGTTATTCCCGTGGCCCAGGTTCACCTGGTTTTAGCATTTTGTTCCATTTGCTGTGTCTATACATACACGTATTACTCTTCTGCCTAAATGTTTGAGTAAGTTGCATACATCATTATTATTTACACCTAAATATTTCAGTAAGTGTTTCCGAAGAATAAGGATATTCTGTTTCCTATCCCTAGCATAGTTATAAGCTTTGATAATTTGAACAGTAACATAGAATTTAATCTACTGTCTGTATTTCAATTGTGTCAGTTTACCCACTAATATCCTTAGAGCATTTTTCTTCCTCCAGTACAAGATCTAGTCTAGGATTTTATACTGTATCATGTCTCCTTAGTCTCCTTGAATCTTTAAAAATTCCCCAGCATTTCCATGCTATTATGATCGTCACATTTTTTGAAAAATGTAGTCAATGGACCATTGTTATAGTCCCTTCTGCAACCCAGAAATTCTCTTTGGGAGCTGATCTTTGCTCAGACTCTGCAGGATGTTTTTATATATGGGTGTCGTAGGAACTTGAGTCATTCAGGGCAGAATCAGGTCAAAAATAATAATTCCAGAAATGCCAGGATGTGTAGAGGGAATTTTCAGGGGCCTAGGGAGACATCCTACAGTGAAGGAGCAGTAGATAAGGAAGGAGTGGGGCTTGAAGTATAAGTCCTTTGTTGGTGCGGGACTTTGAAGAAGCTGCTGTTGCAAAAGAAAACAGGAAGGAGCATGTCACTTCTGGCAAATCTTCAACGTATAGGTGTGTATCAGTTTAACCAGAGAAGCAAACTAGTGAAAAATATATATTACAGAGATTCATTGCAAGGAATTATTTTATACCACTGTGGGGGTTAGGTAGGCAAGTCTGAAATCCATAGAGCAGGTCATCAGAATGGACAGGCTGGAATTCTCAGGCACTGGCTGAAGGTACTTTCCACAGGTGGGATTTGTTCCCTCAGGGAAGTCTGAGTGCTGCCTTAAAGGCCTTTCAAACTGGACAGCTACATGTAAAAGAAAGAAGTTAGAACACTCCCTAACACCATACACAAAAATAAACTCAAAATGGATTAAAGACCTAAATGTAAGGCCAGACACTATAAAACTCTTAGAGGAAAACATACACAGAACACTCTATGACATAAATCACAGCAAGATCCTTTTTGACCCACCTCCTAGAGAAATGGAAATAAAAACAAAAATAAACAAATGGGACCTAATGAAACTTAAAAGCTTTTGCACAGCAAAGGAAACCATAAACAAGACGAAAAGACAACCCTCAGAATGGGAGAAAATATTTGCAAACACAGCAACTGACAAAGGATGAATCTCCAAAATATACAAGCAGCTCATGCAGCACAATATCAAAAAAATGAACAACCCAATCCAAAAATGAGCAGAAGACCTAAACAGACATTTCTCCAAAGAAGATATACAGATTGCCAACAAACACATGAAAGGATGCTCAACATCACTAATCATTAGAGAAATGCAAATCAAAACTACAATGAGGTATCACCTCACACCAGTCAGAATGGCCATCATCAAAAAATCTACAAACAGGGCTTCCCTGGTGGCACAGTGGTTGAGAGTCTGCCTGCCAATGCAGGGGACATGGGTTTGAGCCCTGGTCTGGGAGGATTCCCACATGCCACGGAGCGACTGGGCCCATGAGCCACAACTGCTGAGCCTGCGTGTCTGGAGCCTGTGCTCTACAACGAGAGAGGCCGCGATGGTGAGGGGCCCGTGCACCGCGATGAAGAGTGGCCCCCGCTCGCCGCAACTAGAGAGGGCCCTCGTGCAGAAATGAAGACCCAACACAGCCAAAAATAAATAAATAAATAAATTATTTAATTAATTTTTAAAAAAAGCAAATCATGAAGGACTCTCCTAATTTCTAAAAA
Organism: Balaenoptera borealis; assembly: GCF_965194805.1. NCBI lineage: Eukaryota > Metazoa > Chordata > Mammalia > Artiodactyla > Balaenopteridae > Balaenoptera > Balaenoptera borealis. The sequence continues at coordinate 160,290,760 of NC_138867.1, forward strand.
AAAAAAAAATCTACAAACAATAAATGCTGGAGAGGGTGTGGAGAAAAGGGAACCCTCTTGTGCTGTTGGTGGGAATGTAAATTGATACAGCCACTATGGAGAACAGTATGGAGGTTCTTAAAAAACTAAAAATAGAACTACCATATGACCCAGCAATCCCACTACTGGGCATATACCCAGAGAAAATGATAATTCCAAATGATACATGCACCCCAATGTTCACTGCAGCACTATTTACAATAGCCAGGACATGGAAGCAACCTAAATGTTCATCAACAGAGGAATGGATAAAGAAGATGTGGTACATATATACAATGGAATATTACTCAGCCATAAAAAGAAATGAAATTGAGTTATTTGTAGTGAGGTGGATGGACCTAGAGTCTGTCATACAGAGTGAAGTAAGTCAGAAAGCGAAAAGCAAATACCATATGCTAACACATATATATGGAATCTAAAAAAACAAAAAAAAGAAAAGTGGTTCTGATGAACCTAGGTGCAGGAGAGTAATAAAGACACAGACGTAGAGAATGGACTTGAGGACATGGGGAGGGGGAAGGGTAAGCTGGGATGAAGTGAGAGAGTGGCACGGACATATATATACTACCAAATGTAAAATAGATAGCTAGTGGGAAGCAACTGCATAGCACAGGAAGATCAGCTCAGTGCTTTGTGAGCACCTAGAGGGGTGGGATAGGGAGGGTGGGAGGGAGACGCAAGAGGGAGGGGATATGGGGATATATGTGTACATATAGCTGATTCACTTTGTTATACAGCAGAAACTAACACACCATTGTAAAGCAATTATACTCCAATAAAGATGTTAAAAAAAAAGTAAATAAACAAAAATGTTTCCAGGGCCCATCCCAGAACAACTGATTTAAAATCTCAGAGAGGGGGACTTAGAATATTTAAAACTCCCTCAGGAAATCTAATGTACCACCTAGATTGAGGACCACTGGCCCAGCTGTGCAGAAAACTTCCTGCTTAGCTTTGAAGGTCTTTCCTCAGAAGGATAGGCAAAGCTGGAGGCAGCCCACTACACGGGGAAGGTGCCAGATCAGGGGTTAGAGGATCTATGTTAGTTCCAGCTCTGATGCCAACTAGTCAGGTGAACTTGGCCTTTTGGGGCATCAGTTTCAGGACCAGAACAAGGGTGAGGCAAGTGAGGTGTCTAGGACACAAAATTTAAGGAGGCATGCTCAGGGATGAGTGTACTTACCCCATCTTGAGAATAGTGCCTCCTTAAGTTTTGCACCCCCAGAGTCTCCTTCAGATGAGGTGGGCTTGACTGCTTACTGACTTTCCCAGTGCCAACATTTCACATCCCAAACCTAAAACTTAGGCCAATATAGGACTAGTCAAAGGAAGACTTGTATAATTATCCATTTGAGTTTCGTCAATAGCCAAGCTGAATAATTCAGACCAAAAGTACTCTCTTTTAAAACAAATATCGTATATTAACGCATATATGTGGAATCTGGAAAAATTGGTGTAGACAATCTTATTTACAAAGCAGAAATAGAGACACAGACATAGAGAACAAATGTATGGATACCAAGGGGGAAAGGGCAGTGGGTGGGATGATTTGGGAGATTGGGATTGACATATATACACTACTATGTATAAAATAGATAACTAATGAGAACCTACTGCATAGCACAGGGAACTCTACTCAGTGCTCTGTGGTGACCTAAATGAGAAGGAAATCTGAAAAAGAGGGGATATATGTATACATATAGCTGATTCACTTTGCTGTACATTGTAAACTAACACAATATTGTAAAGCAACTATACTCCAATAAAATTTTTTTAAAAACAAAAAAAAAGAAAGAAAATTAGAAAGGAATTTAAAATTTTCATTGCAAAAATCATCTAAACACAAAAGAAGACAGTAATCCAGGAAATGAGAGATTAAAAAGGCATAAGGCATATAGAAAATAAATAGCACAATGACAGAAGTAATCCCTCCTTCTAAGTAATTGCTTTAAATACAAATGGATTAAACCCTCCAATCAAAAGAAAAAGATTGGCAAAATGGATAAAAATACATGAGCCAACTGTATGCTGTCTATAAGATACTTTAGATCCAAAGACAAAACTAGATTGAAAATGAAAGGATGTGAAAAGATAGTCCATGCAAATAATAACCAGAAGAAAGCAAGGGTGGTTGTATTAATATCAGACAAAATAGACTTTAAATTTTTTTAAAAAGGTTATAAGAGACAAAGAACGACATTATATTAATAAAAGATAGATAGCTAGAATACAGCTAGAAGATATAACAATTAAACATTTATGCACCTAATGGCAGACCATCAAAATATATAAAGAAAAAAACTGAAGGAACTGAAGGGAGAAATGGACAGTTTTCCATGAATAGTTGGAGACTTCAATACCACACTCTCAATAATGAAATGAACAACCAGACACAAAATAAGGAAATAGAAGATTTAAACAACACAATTGACCAAGGAAATAGAAGATTTAAACAACACAATTGACCAACTAAATATACCAGACATACACAGAACACTACTCAACAAGAACACCGTTCACTTTCTTCTCAAGTACACATGGGACATCTTCCAGGACAGACCATATATTAGACCACAAATTAAGTCACAACTGATTTTTAAAGATAGATGTCATACAAAGTGACTCCTCTAACCACAATGGGATTAAGTTAGAAATCAATAACAAAAGTAAAACTGGAGGGACTTTGCTGGTGGTGCAGTGGTTAAGAATCTGCCTGCCAACGCAGGGGACACAGGTTCGAGCCCTGGTCCAGGAAGATCCCACATGCTGCAGAGCAACTAAGCCTGTGTGCCACAACTACTGAGCATGCACTCTGGAGCCCGTGAGCCACAACTACTGAGCCCACGTGCCACAACTACTGAAGCCTGCACACCTAGAGCCTGTGCGCCACCACAAGAGAAGCCACCGCAATGAGAAGCCCACGCACTGCAACAAAGAGTAGCCTCCGCTGGCCGCAAGTAGAGAAAGCCCACGCACAGTAACAAAGATCCAACACAGCCAGAAACAAATAAAGATTAAAAAAAATTTTTTTAATTATAGAAAAAAAAAGTAAAACTGGAGAATTTACAAATCTGTGGAAATTAACAGCACACTCTTAGACAACTAATGGGTCAAAGAAATCACAGGGACATTAAAAAATACATAGAGACCAATGAAAACAAAAATACAACATACCAAAACTTACAGCTGCAGCAAAAGCAGTGCTACAGGGGAAATGATAACTATAAACCCTTACAATAAAAACCAAGATCTCAAGTCCAAAACCTGACTTTACAATTTAAGGAACTGGAAAAAGAAGAAGAAACTGAACCCAAAGCTAGTAGAATGAATTAAATAATAAATATTAGTGCAGGGATAAATGAAATCGAGAATAGAAAAATAATAGAGAAAACCAGTGAAAGCAAAAGTTGGTTCTTTGAAAAGATCCACAAAATTAACAAACTATCAGCTAGATTAATTAAGAAAAAGGAAAGAAGACTCAAATTATTAAATCAGAAATGAAAGTAGGCATATTACTACCACTTTTATGGAAATAAAAAAGATTATAAAAGAGTACTATGAGCAATTGTACACCAACAAATTGAATAACCTAGATGAAATGGACAAATTCCTAGAAACACAAAACCTACCAAGACTAAATTGCAAAGATATAGAAAATCTGAACAGACCTATAACTAATAAGGAGATTAAATCCATAATCAAAAATCTCCCAAAAACAACAACAAAAAAAGCCCTGGACCTGGTGACTTCACTAAAATAAATTCTACCAATTATTTAAAGAATAATATCAATCTTCACAAAATTTTTCCAAAAACTGAAGAGGAGTGAACACTTCCTAACTCATTCTATGAGGCCAATATTACTCTGCTACCAAACCAGAAAAAGACACTACAAGAAAAGAAAACTATAGACAAACATCCTATGAACACTGACAAAAAGTCTTCAACAAAATACTAGCAAACCAAATTCCACAACACACAGGCTTATATACCATGATGAAGTGGGACTTATTCATTTCAACATATGAAAAGCAATCAAGTAATACACCAGATTAACAGAATGAAAGACAAGAATCATCTCAGTTGATGCAGAAAAAACATTCCACAAAATGTAACCCCTCTTAAAAATGCTCAACAATTAAGAATAAAAGGAAACCCACCTCAAAATAATAAAATCCACCTATGAAAAACCCACAGCAAACATCATATTCAATGGTGAAAGACTGAAAGCTTCCAAGACAAGGATGCCCACCTTTACCATTTCTATTCAAGATATAGCACTGGAAGTTCTAGCCAGAGCACTTAGGCAAGGAAAGGAAATAAAAGGCATCCAAATTGGAAAGAAAGAAGTAAAATTATCTCTGTTCGCAGATGACATAATCTTATATGTAGAAGACCCTCAAGGTTACACACGCACACACACACACTCACACACACAAACACACAAGCTGTTAGAATTAATAAGTGAACTCAGCAAAGTTTCAGGATACAAAATCAACACACAAAAATCAGATGCATTTTTATGTGCTAACAATGAACAATCTGAAAATGAAATTACCAAAAAAAATTCCATTTACAATAGCTTCAAAAAGATTAAATGCTGAGGAATTAACCAAGGCAAAAGACTTGTACAATGAAAACTACAAATCATTGTTGAAAGAAATTGAAGAAGACATAAATAAATGGAAACATCCCATGCTCATGGAATAAAAAGATTTGATATTTTTAAGATGTCAGTACTACCCAAAGTGATCTACGAATTCAATGAAATCCCTATGAAAATCCCAATAATGTTTTTTGCAGAAATGGAAAATCCCATCCTAAAATTCATATGGAATATCAAGGGACCCCAAATAGCCAAAACAATCTTGAAAAAGGAAGAACAAAACTGGAGAGCTCACACTTCCTGATTTCAAAACTTACTACAAGCCTACAGAAATCAAAACATTGTAGTATTGGCATAAAGACAGACTTGTAGACCAATGGAATAGACTAGAGGGGCCAGAAATAAACCCTCACATGTATGGTCAAATGATTTTTGATAAGGGTGCCAAGACCATTCAGTAGGGAAAGGACAGTCATTTCAACAAATGGTGCTGGGAAAACTGGACATTTACGTGCAAAAGAATGAGGTTGTACCCTTACCTAACACCATGTACAAAAATTAATTCAAAATAGATCAAGGGTCTATATGTAAGACCTAAAACCATAACTCTGAAGAAAATATAGGACAAAGTCTTCATAACATTAAACTTGGAAATGATTTCTTAGATATGACACCAAAGGCACCAGTAACATAAGACAGACAAATTGGACCTCATGAAAATTTTTAAATTTTGTACCTCAAAAGACACATTATCAACAGAGTAAAAAGGCAACACACAGAATAGGAGAAATTTTGCACACTGTATATCTTATGAAGGATTAATATTCAGAACATAAGGAGAACACCTAAAACTCAACAACAACAAAATAAACAACCAAATTCAAAAATGAGCAAAGGACTTGAATAGACATTTCTCCAAAGAAGATTTACAAATGGCCAATACGTGCAACATCACTAATCATTAGAGAAATGCAAATCAAACCTACAATGAGATACCACCTCACACTCATTAGGATGGCTACTACCACGAAAAACAGAAAACAACATTATTCTTGAGGATATAGAGAAATTGGAAACCTTGTGCATTGTTGGTAGGAATGTAAAATGGTACAACCACTGTGAAAAAGAGTATGGCATTTCTTCAAAAAGTTAAAAATAGAACTACCATATTATCCAGCAATTCTACTTCTGGGTATATACCCCAAAGAATTGAAAGCAGGGTCTCAAAGATATATTTGTACTCCTATGTTCATAGTAGCATTATTCACAGTAGCCGAAAAGTGGAAGCAACCCAGTGTCCATCAAAGGATAAATGGCTAAACAGAATGTGGTATATACATACAATGGCATATTATTCTGCCTTAAAAAGGAAATTCTACATGCTACAAGCTGGGTTAACATTGAAGACATATACTAAGTGAAATAAGCCAGTCACAGAAAGACAAATATTGTATGATTCTACTGATATAAAATACCTAGAGTCGTGAAATTCATACAGACAGACATAGAATGGCAGTTGCCAGGGGCTGAGGGAAGGGGAGAATTGGGATGTTATTGTTTAATGGATGCAGAGTTTCAGCTGTGCAAGATGAAAAGAGTTTTAGAGATGGGTGCTGGTGATGCATGCACAACAATGTGACTAAAGGCCACTTAAGTGAACACTTACAAATGGGTAAGATGGTAAATATATATTTTACCACAATTTTTTAAATTAAAAAAATTTTTTTGCCATGGCGCCACACTCCCTTTTTGCCACCCATGAAGTATCTTTAGTAGAGACTACATTGCTTACTTAAGCTTTCTTGCGAGAGTCTATGTTTTGGGGGAAATCTGAAGGAGGAAACTGAGTTCCATGGCTTTATGCAAAGCAAAACCAGAGCCAGAGTTGAAAATAGAAGAGATTCTGAGAATGTAAACCCCTGAGAATTAACAAAAACTTCTGGGAAAACTCCAGACTTTTGAGGCTAATGGAAATGGTAAGATCAAAGCTGAACCTAGCTTTGGTGATATGGGGAATAAATGGAAAATTGTACTAAGGTAATTATTATTATTATACACAGAAAGGTTGGAAGTGGAAAACAACAAAGCCCAGAGGAGGGTGAGGGGATGCAGTTGGTCCAGGATGGGTGGTGGGATCTGCTAGACTGGAGTGTGAGGAGAGGTACTAAGGGTTCTTCCTCCTCTTGTGCTCTCACCCCCAGCCTCAAGAACCCATTGTGTCTGTCCCATACAGAGCTCTGTGATGCAGGTCTGGAACTCTACTAATAAGCATGCTCAGTGCCCAGTCGCCTGAGGCAGACGTGTGCTTCAGATGATGAAGACATCTCTCTTTTTTCTGAGGAAATTTAGTGCCCCAGGATTGAGCTCAAGATTAACTTTTGAGACATTTTTCTAGATCATCTATGATGTGGGATCCTCTTTCTGTTTCTCCACTCTCTCCAGAGGAATCCATTTTTATTATTTGTGAAAAATAGAGAAATGTATCCGGTTATGGATTCCTAGACCTAGCCTCCTGAACAGACTGATCTTGTTTTGCCTGTTCTTCCCATATTATTAAATCATTTACAGAGACAGATACCTCAGGTGGAAATTCTCCAGAAATATTAGAACATCATTCTTCTAGGGGAACAGGATAGATTGTCCAGGGGGTAGAGTGGCAACTAGGGCTTCTATTCAAAGCCCACAGTCAAATCTAGAGGGCTGTATAGAGAGCTCCAGAGAAAAACCTGATAATTAAAGTTCAGGATACCTGCAGCAGAGCAGAGCCCTACAATACTTGTTTTTCAGTTACCTTCCCACATGGATTCTTGGTCTCTGGGCCAAGCCTTTGGGTTGGGGCAAATCTGCAGAGCCATGCCGATCCTATAAAAGTCTCTGAGAAGATGCCAAAAACTCAGCTCTGGCCTCAGGGATAAGAATCCTACCTGATGGAGCAAACTGCATCTTTAGGACTAAAATAAGCACCTTTCTTTTTTTTTTTTTTAAAGGAAATGAAATGTGATAAGAGTTACGATGATCACTGGAGGGGAATGTAGATTGAGAAAGCATTTCTTGTTTTTTAAATGTATTTATTTATTTTTGGCTGTGTTGGGTCTTCGTTTCTGTGCGAGGGCTTTCTCTAGTTGCGGCGAGCGGGGGCTACTCTTCATCGCGGTGCGCGAGCCTCTCACTATCGCGGCCTCTCTTGTTGCGGAGCACAGGCTCCAGACGCTCAGGCTCAGTAGATGTGGCTCACGGGCCCAGTTGCTCCGCGGCATGTGGGATCTTCCCAGACCAGGGCTCGAACCCGTGTCCCCTGCATTAGCAGGCAGACTCTCAACCACTGTGCCACCAGGGAAGCCCAGCACCTTTCTTAAACAGAAGATACCTGACTGAAAGATCATTGAGGAACACATATCAAAAATACTTTTTAATTTGAATTTTTCAAAGAAGCATCAATAGAAAATATTTTTATCCACTGTAAAAATGAATAACAGGGAAAGAACACAGCGATACATGAATTCAATGCAGAAGACACATTATTCGTGAATATCCCCTCTTGCCTGGAGAGGGCATAGTGTGATTCCCAGCTGTTCATTCTGTTTTTGTTTTTCCGCGTAAACAGGGTAAAGAAAAGAATGGCTTCACCTGACCCCACACGCATCATGATAGCAATCTCACCAAATTTGACCCACCCCTTGAATCCCACTGAATCATTCACTTGGCATCCTCCACTTCTAAAGTGCCCTACTCTTACCACTGCCAGAGTCCACCCAACCCTCAGTCTGATTTGATTTCCATCCTACTGAACATTTCAGAGAGCTTATCTCCAGCTAGCACCTACTGGTTGGCCTCTTTATGTCAACATTCTCAAGAATGAGCCGCTGACACCTGCCGTTTTGCCTTCCCATGGTGACCAGCATCTGCCAAGGACTTGTTTCTCCCCACCTCCTCACACTGTTCTCCAGCAAGAACCTCTTTCACTTCAACTTCCTCTGGGTAGACCTGATAATCAATTATCTGGAGACTCGCAGCATCTTTTTTCCCCACCTTTTCTGTCTTCAGGAGCATCTGAAGATCCAAGTTTTACAGATAGCGGATTTCTAAATTTGGGAGGAGAAAGAAAAAAAGAGGAATTACTTGTAAAGTCTGGAAATAGCTTCGAATCACTTGCTAATGAACAAGAACCACAGCCCTCCAGCTATTCTGGAGCACTGGAGGCAAACCTGAGCTCAGTCATCACAAGCTCCCATTTCTCAAAGGTTTAGGGAACCATGTGCAACAGAAATGGGGCCTGGGTCTTCTGGAATCTCCTCGCTAGGCACAAGTCCCTGATGGCTACAGTCCCAATCTTTGGTAGCTGTTTCCCATTAGCATCTCTGTTCTATCCAATGGAATATCTAATACCCCTGCCCCTCAAAACCAAATGCAGTTTAAAGAATACCCACAATTTCCCCAGAATCAGCCCCTACCCCACCCCAAGGCCCAGCATCTGCCCCTGCCTGGAACCTTGTCTCATCAACACTCAACGCCCTCTGTTTTTAAGGGCTAAAGCAACACGTACTTCAGGAAGATTGGATTAGGGAATCCAGGAAGTTTCTATGTGAGGAGCCCAGATAAGGAAGAAACTAGTGATGGGAACTAGAGTATATTCTGAGGAAGGGTCCAAAAGATCATCTATCAAGGGGCTCACAAAGCTATCCAACACACTGTTTGGGGACTGACTTTGAGAGAGAAGAAAGAAGGAGTTGGTGAGTGACTCAGAGAGTGACTTATCAAGGCACCCAAGGGAGAACCTAGAAAAGAAGCAACTGGAAAACACCCTGAACAGGCACTTGGGCAAGATCGGTCAGTGTAGGATCCCCATGGGTATGCATGATGCAGGGCTTACTGCCCACTTTATTCTGCTCCCTCCAGGGATGTCCCACACCTGTTCAGAAGCCAGAAACTTGTACCCAGAAAAAGGGTAGTTGCTACTCAAGGATCGTTAATGTCTTTAGTGTTTTATTTGGGAACAAATATTCAACTCATGAGATCTCCATGAAGGATGACCCAGACAGATATCAGTGGTGGGAATGTTCACGGTGAAGCCACAATATGCCTGGGGATAAATGAGAGAATGAGGAAAACAGTAGAAGAGTGAGTGGGAAACAAGGAAAATTACTGGCGGGGAGACAGAATGAACCAGGAGCAGGAGGAATGAGAATGTTCTCGTCATCTCCACCATGATACCCACACCCCCACACACACAACCAGACCCAGTTCCACCACTTTGTGGCAGCTGAGGGCAAGGTGCTTTTCCCACAGAAGTGTGTATAGGATTTATCTTTGAGCACAAAGTCAATATCTGCGTGAATATTTTCAGAAATGGCATTGCTCTCTTTGAGGAAGGTGATCTTGGGGCCTCCTAAAGCTGTATTTCATGACAAGGCAGCTGTGTTTTATGTAGGACCCTGTATTAGTTTCCGAGATCTGCCATAACAAACTGCCACAAATTTTATGGCTTAAAACAAATTTATCTTCTCACAGTCCTAGAGGTCAGAAGTTCGAAATCAAGGTGTCAGCAGGGCCACGTACCTGTCAAGCTCTAGGTGAGAATATTTCCTTGCCTCTCCCAGTTTCTGGTAGCTTCTAAATTTCCTTGGCTTGTAGTAGCATAACTCCAATCTTTGTCTACATCTTCACAGGGACTTTCTCTCTGAGTGTCTCTGTGTCCTATTCCCACTTGATCTCAAACTATCCTTGGTGTAGTATATTCTGCTTCTAGACAAGCCCTGCCTGGAATATCTGATGAACTTCAGCACAGGCTCCAACACTCAGGAGTTGAGACAATCTGGAGAGTAGAGACAATCTGGGGAGTAGAGAATAAAGAGAGAAAATGTCCCTGAGAGCTTCTGACCAGAAAATGTTATGAAAAAGTTGCTTTATTGATGCATTATTAATCTATGTCAAAATATTTGCAGCAGGGACTTCCCTGGTGGGCCAGTGGGTGAGACTCCACGCTCCCAATATAGGGGGCCTGGGTTCAATCCCTGTTCAGGGAACTAGATCCCACATGCATGCCACGACTAAGAATTCTGTATGCCACAGCGAAGATCCCGCATGCCGCAACTAAGACCCGGCACAGCCTAAATAAATAAATAAGTAAATTGCAGCAGATATGAAGTTTCCTCACCCATACCTTCTCACACAGGTTAAAACTACAGATGTCCTTATGCTGGATTCTAGCCCTGCCATGGCATGTGACTGTAGAAAAGTCATTTCTCCTATTTGGTCCTTGAGTTCCCCACCTGTAAGATTCAGACATGAGGTTCCATTACTGATTTTGAAATCTTTTAGATTAGGAGAGCTGTTTTTCTTTGAAATAAATAATGTATGGAACCCTTATAGAACAGATAAGACCTATGTTTTATTAGAAATTTTATTTCAAAAGTTTGATTCTGATTCAGTCAGGGTAGACCAGGATTTGCTATGATAACAAATACACCCCAATATTACAGTGGCTTAACACACAAAGGTTTGTTTCTTGCTCATGTCACAGTTAGTGCAGGTCAAGGAACTCTTCTTAGCAGATTTCCATTCCCCCCAGTGACTCACCCCGCCCAACAATCTTGTGATTCAGCCATGATAAAGCCCTGGCCTCTATGGTAGGGGAAGAAAGAGCATACACCACTTCCATCCATATCCCAATGGTCCTGAGCATCCAGTCACCTGCTCAATTCAGATGCAAAGGACTCTGGGAAATGTAGTTGTCCTCTTCCAGTAAAAGGAGAATGACACAAATTTGGTGCCTCTGTGGCAAACTCTATAACATGTACTTATTATAAGGTCAATCATTGAGAACAGTGATATTGTTTGGATAGATCAAAAAGAAAAAGAAATTAGATATTATGGATGACAGATGCAGTCATGTTTCAACCTCAGCACTGCATTTAGTCCTTTTTTTTTTTTTTTTTTCTTTTGGAAATACTAAGAAAATTCCAGGTCACGAAGAATAGCAGTTGAAAATGCTACTGGTATTTTAAGACTTGCTTCGGAATTTGAGGATTTTCTCTAAGTACACAGAGATAGGAGGAGAAACTTTAGTGTCAAGCCTACACACAACTGAGTTAACAACATAAAAAATATGCTGGCCATCTCCAGATTTTAACATTGAGCATGCAACATATCTGAGGATTCATGTTGCATTTATTACAATGTTTAAATAGTTAAACATACTTAAAATGTGAAGTTCAAGTATAATGTTTATGGAAACCTCTGCTTTGGAGAACACAGTGCAAGGTAAACTTTGCACACTGTTGCATGTTACATTTTCCAAAGAAGGTCATATCTCCCATCCCTCATGCTCTTCTTGCAATGTGTCTTGGATACTTTCCCTATTGTGAGGTAGTCTGTTCCCTTTCCTTGAATCTTCAGAGGGCTTGTGACTACAGTAGCAGTGATCATAAAGATGGTACAGCTCCCACCTTGCTGGCTAGAACACTCACAATGTGGCCCTGAGCTGCCAGGTAAGTAATCCAACTGCCTTGAACAATCTGCTATGAAGAATGAGGCTGATCTCACAGGGTTGAGGGAAGATCCAATCAGATCAGTATGAACACCCAGTGTTCAAATAACATCAGTCCCCATCCCCTGTCTCTATCTGAGCCACCGTGTAGCAAGGGGGAAACAGACTCATGAGCCCTGGGTCCCAGGCCAGTTCATGTGACTCTCAGACCCTTATTTCCTATAAGCCTTGGTTGCCCTACCCGGAAAGTGGGATTATTTCTCATTTAACAGAATGGATCAAATGAGATAGTGAAAGCCCCTCAGGAAACACTAAAGTCCTAGAAACATTTCCCAAGTTTCTGCGTGCCACAAATTATGCCATTAATTGCTTTATTGTTTCCATTTCCAAACAAAAAGCATTCTGCAGGTCAGGCCAAGGGGTTTGAGAATAATGCAGATCTAATCCCAGTACAACAAACTGCAACCAGGCTGCCCTGGGAGAACTGAGGCCAGGCTGACTTGTCCTCAGCTCCCTCTGGCCCAGCACAGAGCCTGGCACACCATAGGAGCTATATTACCAAAAACTCCTTTCACCTGCAGTCAAGAACATTTTTGGGGCTCACATGGTTTTTTTAATTAGATGCCAACATTTAAAAATTGGAAATGTTCACATAAAAATCGAAGCTCCAGCTTCCCATGTAAGGGAAGTTGCTATTGGGTAGTCAAAACATCCAGAATATATATGATATAGTACCTAATACCATATTTGGTGTCAGTCTTCAATACTTTGTTTTCTTCTCTCATCCCTCTCCAAATCTGTCAAGCTGAGGGAAGCCCCCTCACATTAGTTCTGTTCAGTGAGGCTCTAGCACCTCACATCTCTCTCATTAAAAAAACAGAGTATAGGGTACTTGAGTGAGCCACCACCTGCCTGAGCCTCGAATTCTGTACCTGTGAAAGGGAATAAATAATAGGACCTACCTCATAGGATAATTGTGATATGAAATGGGTTGATGCATGTGAAATGGGTTCTGAGCCTAAAATAGCACTGAATACATGAAAACTATCATGTTCCTTTCCATTCCATGCTTTAAAAGATTCTAAGAAGAATCTCACTTTAAAGAAATTCTCCGAGAACATTCCAAAGCCTCCCCCATGGCCAAGAAAAGACCATATCACCTTTTTCCCAGGAAGCACCTGTCGCTGGGGTGTCACCCTCCAGTGTCCCCACCTGCAACTCTGCACACCCAGGCTGAGCCCCCTCCACCCAGCTTCTCAGAGCTCGGATCTGCACATTTGCCTCCCACCACCTCCCTCCCCACCCTGCAGTCATCTGTGCTGCCCACCCTGGCAAGCTGTCTCCCTAACACCTCACCTACTCACGGCTTAATAATTTTATTTCCCACCTTTATTTCTCACTCAGAAGAGGGGGAGGAGTAGGGAGAATCATACAAGCCAGGAGATGGGTGGAGAGGGGTGGAGAGCCGGCTGCACCTACAACCCCCACTTCAGTGCCCTCAGCCCACAGCTTCCACAGGTCCACCCCCAGCTGTCTGGTGCTCCTGCCTCCCCTTCACCCACACACACCCTGCCACTGAGTGGCCAGTAACCTTCTCTTTTCCCTGAGGGTTTTAGATCCCCAATTCCACAGCTCTGGGAAAAAGCCCAGTTCTCCTCTCTGGCCAGACGTGTTACACAGAAGACATACTCCCTTCCTTAGAAGTGAGTCAGGGGTAGGTGCAATAGGAAGACCACTCACTGAGACCCCTGACCCTCTCTAAGCACCAGGCTCATTAGCACTGTGACCTGGAAAATATTACTCTCTGAGTCCACCTATTTATCTCCCTCCCCACCCAAAATACTTTAAAATATATAACAAGGCCAACCCTTTCTTCATGTGGCCCTATTTCCCCTCCTGGGAATGACAAGGGCAGCACAGTGCAGTAGGGACATAGGCTTAATTCTTTATAGACCATGTGACTTTGGACAAGGCCCTTCACCTCTCTGAGGCTCGGTTCCCATACCAGTAAAGTGGGGATGATCTGACGCCACCTCATAGCCTTGCTTTGAGAAGCAAAGCAGTCATAGGATGATGGAACACACTTTCTGGAGCTATCAGTTGTTACAGAGGAAGATTGCTTCTAAGGTGAGTTTTAAAAGAAAAATAACGGAATAAAAAGGTAATGGACACTTCTGCTTCCAGCCAGATGGAGTAATGGAACAGAGTTAACCTCCTATCTGACACAACTGAAAAGAAAAACAGAAAAAGTATGAAACAGCAGTTTTCAAAAGAGTGGACCTCAGGCAATAAGGGTAATGAGCCATGGAAGACCAAAAACAGTCAAGCTGAGCTCTATGACTGCCCCAGGTTACTGCCTTGAGCACTGTCCAGGTACAGGGAGAAGAAAACAAGGAGAAGTAGTAGGCTCCTGGAGGTGGGGAGACAGAGTTGAGAAGCTGGGGGGACCAAGGCAGCTAGTGTTCACAAGACAGAATAACAGAAAGGACAAAGCTGGAAAGAAAACTCCAGCTATCTGTGGAGTGTCTGCCTTGGGTATTCAGCAGAGAACTGATCAGTTTACCTGTGTAAGGAAACTACCAGAGATGAGAGAGAAATTATCTAAAAGGAAGAGTGAGGACAGTGCCTGAGTTCACAGAGGGCTAAGAAGAGTACCTGATCCTACCAACCAGACCAGAAAACCTAATAATTCATGGGGCCCTGGGTAGTGTGAGCAAAACAGTCTTGCCTCAGTAATGGAGAATGATTAGCCCTAGGAAAAAAAAAAATGCTGCTCTGATCCAAACTAACAAACTTGAAAGTAAGACCTAAAAGGATCAATGTTTTTCTAAGTAACTTAGCTTCATCCCCAAACAAAGCTTAATATTTATAGGAGAACTAAAATATCTAGCAATGAACAAGATAGAATTCACAATATCTGGCATCTAATCTGATTAACAGCATAGAAAGCAGCAGGAAAATATGGCCAATAATGAGGAGAAAAATTGATCAACCTACACTGACCCTGAAATGACAGAATAAGCTGACAAGAACATCAAATAGTTGTTATAACTATAACTACTCCATAGACCCAAAAAGTTAAGAAAAGACATGGATGATATTTTTTAATTGAACTTCTAAAGATGAAACTTCTAAAGATGAAAACTATGTCTAAGACAAAAAAATACGATAGGATTAACTGCAGATTAGACACTACAGAAGAAAAGATTAGTGAACTTGAAGACATAGGAACATTTAATATCCAAAATGAAACAAAAAGAGGTAAAAAAAATTTAAGAGCATCGGTAAGCTCTGTGACAACTTCAAGGAGCCTAATACAGTCACCCTTTAGTATCCTCGGGATTGGTTCCAGAACCACCTGCAGGATGCTTGAGTCCCTTTTGATTGGCCCTCCATTTCCACAGATTCAGCATCTGCATATTCAACCAACCACAGTTGAACAGTCAATCCATGGTTGGTTGAATCCATAGACACAGAACCTAAAGATATGGAGGCCAACTGTATATATGTAAATGGAGTACCTGTAGGAAGTATCAAGGAGGACAGAAAAATAATAACTAAAAAATTTTCAAATTCGATGAAATTTATAGATCCAGAAAGATCAACAAAACCCAAGCATAAGTAATGAAGAAAACTAAACCAAGATACATGATAATAAAAAATGGAAAATCAGTAATTAAGAGAAAAACATTAAAGTAGCCAGAGGGGAAAAAGGACACTATATAGAGAGAAACAAAGAAAAAGGTGACAGCAGATTGGTCATCATAAACAATGCAAGTGAGAAGAGAATGACACTTATCCTTGGGTACTGAAAGAAATAAAACCTGTCAATGTAGAATTCTATACCCATTATAAATACTTTTCCCAATCCAAAGAGAAATAAAGACTTTATCATACTAAGAAATGCTGAAATAATTTAGTACCAGCAGATCTGTACTATAAGAAATGCTAAAGGAAGTCCTTCAGACAGAAGCAAAATGACACTATATGGAAATGCAGATCTTAACAAAGGAATGAAGAGCCCCAGAAGTGACAACTGCATAGGTAAATATATTATTTTCTTATTATTTAAATATCTTTAAGAGATAGTTGACTATGTAAACAAAAATAACAACATACTGTGGGGATTATAATATGTGTATAAGTAAAATATATGGCAATAATAACATACCATCTGAGAATGAAGAAAGGGAACTATAATACAGTAAGATTCTTATACTATACACGAAATGGTATAATGTCACTTGCAGGTAGACTGTGATAAGTTAAAAATGTATACTATAAACCTTAAAGCAACTATTTAAAAAAAACGAGACCAACAGATGGAACAAATAGGGAAAAAAAGTAGCAAGATGGTAGACTCAGTCCTAACCATATGAATAATCGCATTAAATGTAAATAGTCTAAGCATCCCAATTAAAAGGCAGAGACTGTCAGATTGGATAAAAAAAAAACTCAATTTTATACTGCTTATAAGAAATGTACTTCAAATATACATACCAAAATAAAAAGATGGAGAAAGATATATTGTGTTAACACTAGTCCAAAAGAGTCATTATTTTAATATCACACAACATAGTTTTTAGAGCAAAGAACATTACCAGGAATAAAGAAGGTCATTTGACTATGATAAAGGGGTCAATTAATCAATAGAATGTAGTAATCTTAACTATATACACATCTAATAACTGAGCTTCAAAATATATAAGAAGGGGACTTCCATGGTGGCACAGTGGTTAAGAATCCGCCTGCCAATGCAGGGGACACAGGTTCAATCCCTGGTCCAGAAAGATCTGACATGCCATGGAGCAACTAAGCCCATGTGCCACAACTACTGAGCCTGTGCTCTAGAGCCCATGAGCCACAACTACTGAAGCCCACATGCCTATAGCCTGTGCTCCACAACAAGAGAAGCCACGTCAATGAGAAGCCTGTGCATCGCAAAGAAGAGTAGCCCGGCTCGCTGCAACTAGAGAAAGCCCATGTGCAGCAACAAAGATGCAACTCAGCCAAAAATTAATTAATTAATTAATTATATATATATATATATATATATATATATATATATATATGAAAAACCTGATGGAACAGCCCAGAGAAACAGCCAAAATCACAATTATAACTGAATATTTCAATATCCCTCTCTCAATAATTGATAAAACAGGTATAAAGAAAATGATCAAAATATAGAATACTGAAACAGCACTATCAACCAACTTGACCTAACTGAAATTTCTAGAACACTCCACCCAAAAACAGAAGAATGCATGAGAAACATTACCAAATGTACCAAATTCTGGGCCACAAAACAAATCTCAATAGATTTAAAAGGATTCAAATATATAAAGTATGCTCTCTGACCACAATGGAATCAAATTAGAAATAAATTATCAAAACAATATAGGGAGGGACTTCCTTGGCAGTCCAGTGGGTAAGACTCCACACTCCCAATGCAGGGGACCCAGGTTCAATCCCCTGGTCAGGGAACTAGATCCCACGTGCATGCCACAACTAAGAGTTCACATGCTGCAACTGAGAGTTTGCATGCCACAACTAAGAAGCCCACATGCTGCAACTAAGAAGCCCACATGCCACAACTAAGAAGCCCACATGCTGCAACTAGGAGTCCACATGCCACAACTAAGAAGTCCACAGGCTGCAACGAAGAAGTCCACATGCCGCAACTAAAAAGAGTCTGCATGCCACAACTAAAGATCCCACATGCTGCAACGAAGATCCTGATGCCACAACTAAGACCCAGCATAAATAAATAAATAAATAGGGGAATTCCCCAAATATTAGAAAAATAAATAACATACTTCTAAATAATCCACGTGGTTAATAAAGGCATAGAAATGGAAATTAGATAGTTTTTAAATTGAATGAAAATACAATATATCCAAATTTGTGGGATGCTACTAAAGCAATATTTAAGGAGTAATTTATAGCACCAAAAGCCTGTAGTAAGAAAAGATGCAAGGCCTCAAATGAGTGACCTCAAATTCTACCTAAGAGACTAGAAAAAATAAGCGCTTACCCAAAATAAGCAGGAGAAAATAAATACTAAATATCAAAGCAGAAATTGCTAAAATAGAAAACAGAAAGGCAATAGAGAAAATCAATGAAACCAAGAGCTGTTTGAGAAGATCCATTAAACTGATAAACCTCTAGAAATTCTAATTAGAAAAAAAGAGAAGATACACGCTACTAATATCAGGAATACTGGAGATGATACCCCTAAAGACTCTATATATATTAAAAGGATAAGGAATTTTGTGAACAACTTTATGCCAAAAAAATCGACAACTTAGATGAAATAATCAAATTCACTGAAAGACAAAACCTACCCAGGCTCACCTAAGAAGGATTAGTTAACGAGAATAGCCCCCATCTATTAAAGAAATTGAGTTTTTGGCTAAAAGTCTTCCCACAAAGAAAACTCCTGGCCCAGATGGTTTCCCCAGTGAATTCTACCAAACATCTAAGGAAGAGATAATATTAATTCTACATAAACTTTTCTAGAAAATTAAAGAGGAAGAAATATTTCCAAACTCATTCTTTGAGGCAAGCATTACTCCAACAGCAAATCACGCAAAGATATTAAAGGAGCAGTGCAGACCAGTGTCCCTTATGAATACAAATGCAAGAACTTCTAAATAAAATTTCAGCAAATCCAACAATATTTTAAAACAATAATACTTCATGACCAAGTGAGATATATCCAAGGAATGCAGGGTTGCTTTAACATTTTAAATTAGTCAGTATAATTCACCATATTAAAAAACTAAAAAAAAAGCCATATAGTCAGCTCAATAAACACAGAAAAATCATTCAACAAAATACAAAATTTATTCCTAATAAAAACTTTTAGCAAACTAGAAATTGAAGAGAACTTCCTGAACCTGACAAAGGGCTTCTAAGGATACCTACAGTTAATGTCACACTTAATGGTGAAAGACTAGATACTTTACCCCTAAAATCAGGAACAAGACAAAAATGTCTGCTCTCCCTATATCCAATGTTGTACTGGAGTTCTAGGTGGTACAGTAAGACTAGGAAAACAAAGAAAAGGCATACAGATTGGAAAGGAAAGAGTAAAACTGTCTTTATTCACAGACAATATGATTGTCTATGTAGAAAATCTACTGGAACCTACAAGAAAGCTACTAGAACTAATAAGTGAGTTTAGCAAGGTTGCAGGACACCAGATCAATATACAAAACTCAGCTGCATTTCTATATACTAGCAATGAACAACCAGAAATTGAAATTAAAATACTCTTTATATAGCATTAAAAATGCTGAATTCTTAGGGATAAACCTGACAAAAGATGGGAAAGATATGTATGCTGAAAACTACAAAATATTGCTGAGAAAAATTAAAGAGCTAAATAAATAAAGAGATAGTGCAAGGGGACTTCCCTGGTGGTGCAGTGGTTAAGAATCCACCTGCCAATGCAGGGGACATGGGTTCGATCCCTGGTCCACGAAGATCCTACATGCCACAGAGCAACTAAGTCCATGTGCCACAACTACTGAGCCTGTGCTCTAGAGCCTGCAAGCCACAACTACTGAGCCCACGAGCCACAACTACTGAGCCCACGTGCCACGACTACTGAAGCTGATGCACCTAGAGCCTGTGCTCCTCAACAAGAGAAGCCACCACAATGAGAAGCCCAGCCGCAAAGAAGAGTAGCCCCCGCTCACCACAACTAGAGAAAGCCCGCATGCAGCAATGAAGACCCAACACAACCAAAAATAAATAAATAAATAAAATTGATTCTAAAAAAATGAGACAGTGCAGGGATTTGAAAACACAATATTGATAAAATGTTAATTCTCCCCAATTTGATCAGTGCAATAGCAATGAAGATCCAGCAGGCTTTTTTGCAAAAATTGACAAACTTATTCTACAGTGCATATGAAATGGAAAAAAAAAAAAAGACTAGAATAGCCAAAACAACTATGAAAAAGAACAAAATTGGAAAGCTAATGCTATCTGATTTCAAGACTTGTTATAGAGCTGTAGTAATCAAAACTATGTGGTATCACTATAAAAATAGCAAATGGAGCAATAAAGCAGAATAGAGAGATCCATGCATATATAAACAATGGATTTTTAAATATAGACTTCATTATTAGAAGAAAAATTGAGAAGATGTACATAGAATTCTCATATGCCCCTCATCAAGTTTCCCCTACTATTAACATTGTACATTAGTATATTTGTTATAATCAATGAACCAATATTGATACATTGTTATTAACTAAAGTCCATAGTTTATTCAGACTTTCTTAGTGTTAACCAACATCTTTTTGTGCTCCAGTATCCTATGCACATTACATTTAGTTGTTATGTCTCCATAGACTCCTCTTAGCTGTGACACTCTCTCAGACTGTTTTTGACGACCTTGACAATTTTGAGGAGTACTGGTTGAGTATTTTGTAGAATATCCCTCAATTAGGATTCATCTGATGTTTTTATAATTAGACTGGAGTATGTGTTTGGAGAAGGAAGACTTTAGAGATACAGTGCCATTCTCATCATAGCCTAACAAAGGTATATACTATCAACATGATTTATCTGTTCAAGTTAACTTTGATCACACAGCTGAGATAGTGTCTGTCACTTTTTTCCACTGTAAAATTATTCTTCCCCCCCCCCAACAACTTTCTATACTCTTCAGAAAGATGTCACTCTACACAGCCCACACTTAATAAGTGGGGAGTTATGCTCCACTTCCTTAAAGGTGGAATAGATACATAAATTATTTGGAATTCTTCTGCAAGAGGGATTTTTCTCTTCTCCCCCATTTATTTATTCAGTCATTTATATCAGTATAGGCTCATGGATATTTATTTTATATTTTGGGTTATAATCCAATACTACTTTATTTATATACTGTTGCTTAAATTTTTCAAGTTGGCCATTGGGAGCTCTGTCAGTTGGCTGTTATGTTCTTTGGACAAACCCCCATCAATACAGGATTGTCTCTTTTCAGTACTTCCTTACTTTCTGGTGCTACAAAATGCTCTAAGTTCATCTTGTATATTACCTGCTACAGTCCTAAAACCAGCCCAGGAGCCCTGGGTCCTTTTATTTAAGAATGATATTAAAAACCAAGATCTGGGCGCTAGGTGTGCTCACTGCTATAGGCATTAACAAGTAATTTCAACAAAGGTACAAAGGCAATTCAGTGGAGAAAGCAGTCTTTCAGCAAATGGTGGTAAAACAACTGGATATTCATATGCAAAAAAACGATGTTGGATCCATGCCTTGCACCATATACAATAATTACCTTGGGGGTTTTCAAGATGGCAGAGGAGTAGGAGGACGTGGAGTTCATCTCTCTCCACAAACGCATCAAGAATACACCTACAGATAGAACAAATCTCACAGAACACCAGCTGAACACTAGCAGAAGACCTTGGGCACTGGAAAGGACAATAAAGATCCCCACATGACCAGGTAGGATGAAAGAAAGAAGGAAGAAAGAAGAGGAGAGGAAGCGGGACAGGACCTGTGCCCCTGGGGGGAGCTGAAGCAGGGAGAGGGTCCCGCATCCGGGGAAACCCCCTCACCGATGGGGAAATCAGGTGGGACAGAAGGGAAGCATCTGAAGCTATTGGTGGAGGGTGAAATGGCCGGTCTGTGGCAGACAGGATAGAGTGAGAACTACACAGACAGTCCGTGCCACGGCCCTGCATGCCCTGGACTGGGATGTGTGTCTGCTGGTGTGCACAGGAGCTGGAGCATGGGGATTGGAGAGCAAACCTGGGAGGAGAACTGCTGTTGGGTGAGAAGAAGACAGCCTGAGGGGATGGGGGGGAGGAAATCTACAACCGGGAATGCCTGTGGAGGAAACCTGGACTGCCATGGAAGCAAGGCGCCACTGTTGTATGATGTGCAGAGGGTGGAGCCGCCATTACAGCCTCTCTTCCCTCACACACCAGCCCCTGCCCCCCCAGGTGCTAGGAAAGGGTCCCGCCAGGGTTGGCCCTCACATGCCTGCTGCCAGGCACTAGAATAGGCTCCCACTAGGGCTGGATCTCTCATGCCCACAGCCACTGGCTTCCCCACGCACTTGTTGCTGCTGGGGCTCCCATAACCCAGGCAGCTGTGCTGCCTCCGTGCCCTGTCTTCACCTGGGCAGACCTGAGTGCTCCAGGGCAGCCTCCAGAGCAGACTCCTGGGGGTGGCCCACACTCAGAGGTGGGGCTAAAACCACAGCTGAGCCCCAGGAGTGGGGCGACTAAGGAAGAGGAACGAAAATCTTTCCGTCAGCTGCACAAGCCTCAGATTAAATCCCCGCGATCAGCTTGGTAGACCCTGTGTCTATGGAATATCTGAATGGACAAGTGTTCCCACAAATGAAACCAGTCTAGCTGTGGCAGCTGTGGACTTCAGGGGCAAGCACACGCAGGAGTTGGGCCAGATCAGAGTCTGAGCTGTCCCCACAGTACCCACAGCTGGTCCAGAGACCAACTAGAGGCATTAGAGGGCCTCCTGGAGAGGTGGAGGTGGGCTGTGGCTCACAGTGGGGGCAAGAACACTGACAGTTGAGACTCCAGGAAAATATTATTATTACTATTATTTTTATTATGTTCTGATTCGTTCTGTTGTTGGGTTTGGTTTTTTTTAATTATTTTTATTTTTAATTTTAATTTTATTTAGTTTTGGGGGTTTTTTGTTTGGGTTTCTTCTTTTTGTTTTATTTTCTTTTTTAAAATTTTTTCAATATATTTTTTATTTTTTTATATTTCTATTTGTACTTTGCTTTTTCGTTGTTCTGTGTTTTTTCCTTTTTTTAAAATCGTTTTTGTGTGTTTGTTTTGTTTTCTTTGCTTTATTCTTTAGTTTGCATTTGCTTTGGTTTTGTGTTTTGTATTTTGTTAGTTTTGTTTTTAATCTTTTTATTTCATTTCTGGGTTCTTTTGTTTGTCTGGTTGTTCTCTTGCTTTTTGTTTTCTTTGGTTTTGTTTTTGTTTCTTTTGGGATTCTGTGTGTGTTTCTTTGTTTTCTCTTTTGTTTGGTTGGTTTTGCTTTTACCATTTGGGGTTTTGTTTCTCTGGGTTTTTTTGCTGTTGTTGCTATTTGTTTCTGTCTTTGCTATTTGTCTTGGGATTTGTTTCTCTGTTTGCTTTCATTTGTTTTCTTCCCCGCCCCTTTTTTATCCCTTTATTGCCATGACATGCGGTTTGTGGGGTCTTGGATCCCCAGCCAGGGGTCAGGCCTGAGCCTCTGGAGTGGGAGCGACGAGTCCAGGATGCTGGATCGCCAGAGAATTCCCAGCCCCTGGGAATATTAATCAGTGACAGCTCTCCCGAAGGTCTCCATCTCAAATCCAAGACCCAGCTCCACCCACCTGCCACACCTCATGCCAAACAAGTGAGACAGGAACACAAATGCACCCGTCAGCAGACAGTCTGCCTAAAGCTGTACTAAGCTCACAGACACCCCAAAACACAACACCTGACACGGCCCTGCCCATCAGAGGGACAAGTACCAGCTCCACCCACCAGAATGCAGGCACCAGTCCCTCCCACCAGGAAGCCTACACAAGCCACTGGACCAACCTCACCCACTGGGAGCAGACCACCAGAAGCAAGAGGAAAAACGACCCTGCAGCCTGCAGAAAGGAGACCTCAAACACAGTAAGTGAGACAAAAAGAAGACAGAGAAGTATGTTGCAGATGAAGGAGCAAGGTAAAAACCCACAAGACCAAATAAATGACAAGGAAATAGGTAGTCTAACTGAAAAAGAATTCAGAGTAATGATAGTAAAGATGATCCAAAATTTTGGAAAGAGAATGGAGGCACAGATCAAGAAAATACAAGAAATGTTTAATGAGGACCTAGAAGAACTACAGAACAAACAAACAGTGATGAACAACACAATAACTGAAATTAAAAATTGACTAGTAGAAATCAATAGCAGAATAACTGAGACAGAAGAACAGATAAGTGACTTGGAAGATAGAATGTTAGAAATAACTTCCACAGAGCAGAATAAAAAATTTTTAAAAAATGAAAAGAAATGAGGACAGTCTCAGAGACCTCTGGGACAACATTAAATGCACCAACATTCAAATTATAGGGGTCCCAGAAGAAGAAGAGAAAGAGAAAGGGTCTGAGAAAATATTTGAAGAGATTATAGTCAAAAACTTCCCTAAGAGGGGAAAGGAAATAGTCAATCAAGTCCAGGAAGTGCAGAGAGTCCCACACAGGATAAACCCAAGGAGAAACATGCTGAGACACATATTAATCAAACTAATAAAAATTAAATACAAAGAAAAAATATGAAAAGCAGCAAGGGAAAAGCAACAAATGACATACAAGGGAATCCCCATGATGTTATCAGCTGATATTTCAGCAGAAACTCTACAAGCCAGAAGGGAGTGGCAGGATATATTTAAAGTGATGACAGGGGAAAACCTACAACCAAGATTACACTACCCAGCAAGGATCTCATTCAGATTTGAAGGAGAAATCAAAAGCTTTACAGACAAGCAAAAGCTAAGACAATTCAGCACCACCAAACCAGCTTTACAACAAATGCTAAAGGAATTTCTCTAGGCAGGAAACACAAGAGAAGAAAAAGATCGACAAAAACAAACCGAAAATAATTAAGAAAATGGTAATAGGAACATATATATCTATAAGTACTTTAAAGGTAAATGGATTAAATGCTCCAACTGAAAGACACAAACGGGCTTTACAAAAACAAGACTCATATATATGCTGTCTACAAGAGACCCACTTCAGATCTAGGAACACATACAGACTGAAAGTGCGGGGAAGGAAAATGTATTCCATGCAAATGGAAATGAAAAGAAAGCTGGAGTAGCAATACTCATATCTGACAAAATAGACTTTAAAATAAAGACTATTACAAGAGACAAGGAAGGACACTACATAATGATCAAGGGATCAATCCAAGAAGAAGATATAACAATTGTAAATGTTTATGCACCCAACATAGGAGCACCTCAATACATAAGGGAAATGCTAACAGCCATAAAAGGGGAAATCTACAGTAACACAATAATAGTGGGGGACTTTAACATTCCACTTACACCAATGGATAGATCATCCAGACAGAAAATTAATAAGGAAACATAAGGCTTAAATGACACATTAGACCAGATAGACATAATTGATATTATAAGACATTCCATCAGAAAGCAGCAGAATACACTTTCTTCTCAAGTGCACACGGAACATTCTCCAGGATAGATCACATCTTGGGTCATGAATCAAGCCTCAATAAATTTAAGAAAATTGCAATCATATCAAGCATCTTTCCCAACCACAACGCTATGAGATTAGAAATAAATTACAGGGAAAAAACTGTAAAAAACACAAACATATGGAGTCTAAACAATATGCTACTAAATAACCAAGAGATCACTGAAGAAACTAAAGAGGACATCAAAAAATACCTAGAAACAAATGACAATGAAAACACAACAACCCAAAACCTATGGGATACAACAAAAGCAGTTCTAAGAGGGAAGTTTATAGCAATACAATCCTACATCAAGAAATAAGATAAATTGCAAATAAACAACCTAACCTTACACCTAAAGCAACTAGAAAAAGAACAAAAAAAAATTAGTAGAAGGAAAGATATCATAAAGATCAGATCAGAAATAAATGAAATAGAAACGAAGAAAACAATAGCAAAGATCAATAAAACTAAAAGCTGGTTCTTCGAGAGGATAAACAAAATTGATAAACCTTTAGCCAGACTCATCAAGAAAAAAAGGGAGAGCACTCAAATCAATAAAATTAGAAATGAAAAAGGAGAAGTTACAACTGACACCGCAGAAATACAAAGGATCATAAGAGACTACTACAAGCAACTATATGCCAATAAAATGGACAACCTGGAAGAAATGGACAAATTCATAGAAAGGTACAACATTCCAAGACTGAACCAGGAAGAAATAGAAAATATGAACAGGCCAATCACAAGTAATGAAATTAAAACTGTGATTAAAAATCTTCCAACAAACAGAAGTCCAGGACCAGATGGCTTCACAGGTGAATTCTATCAAACATTTAGAGAAGAGCTAACACCTATCCTTCTCAAACTCTTCCAAAAATTGCAGAGGGAGGAACACTCCCAAACTTATTCTATGAAGCTACCATCACCCTGATACCAAAACCAGACAAAGATATCACAAAAAAGAAAAATACAGGCCAGTATCACTGATGAACATAGACACAAATATCCTCAACAAAATACTAGCAAACCTAATCCAACAACACATTAAAAGGATCATACACCATGATCCAGTGGGATTTATCCCAGGGATGCAAGGATTCTTCTATATATGCAAATCAATCAATGTGATACACCATATTAACAAATTGAAAGATAAAAACCATATGATAATCTCAATAGATGCAGAAAAAGCTTTCAATAAAATTCAACACCCATTTATGATAAGAACTCTACAGCCAGTGGGTATAGAGGGAAGATACCTCAACATAATAAGGCCATATATGACAAACCCACAGCCAACATCGTTCTCAATGGTGAAAAACTGAAACCATTTCCTCTAAGATCAGGAACAAGACAAGGATGTCCACTCTGGCCACTATTATTCAACGTAGTTTTGGAAGTCCTAGCCATAGCAATCAGAGAAGAAAAAAGAAAAAAAGGAATCCAAATTGAGAAGGAAGAAGTAAAACTGTCACTGTTCACAGATGACATGATACTATACATAAAAAATTCTAAAGATGCCACCAGAAAATTACTAGAGCTAATTAATGAATTTGGTAAATTTGCAGGATACAAAATTAATGCACAGAAATCTCTTGCATTCCTACACACTAACAATGAAAGATGAGAAAGAGAAATTAAGGAAACAATCCCATTTACCACTGCAACAAAAAGAATAAAATACCTAGGAATAAATCTCCCTAAGGAGGCAAAAGACCTGTATGCAGAAAACAATAAGACACCAAAGAAAGAAATCAATGATGACACAAACAGATGGAGAGATATACCATGTTCTTGGATTGGAAGAATCAATATTGTGGAAATGACTCTACTACCCAAAGCAATCTACAGATTCAATGCAATTCCTATCAAATTACCAGTGGCATTTTTCACAGAAGTAGAACAAAAAACTTTACAATTTGTATGGAATCACAAAAGACCACAAATAGCCAAAGCAATTTGGAAAAAGAAAAACTGGGGACTTCCCTGGTGGTCCAGTGGGTAAGACTCCATGCTCCCAATGCAGGGTTCCCAGGTTCGATCCCTGGTTGGGGAACTAGATCCAGCATGCATGCCACAACTAAAAGTTCGCATGCCGCAACTAAGAGTCTGCATGCTGCAACTAAGAAGTCCACATGCCTCAACTAAGAGTCCTCATGCCACAATGAAGAAATCCGCATGCCTCAACTAAGATCCCACATGCTGCAACTAAAGATAGCACATGCCGCAACTAAAGATCTCGCATGCCGCAACGAAGATCCCACATGCCATGACTAAGACCTGGCACAGCCAAAAATAAATAATAAGTAAATAAATAATTTTTTTTTAAAAAAAGAAAAACAGAGCTGGAGGAATCAGGCTCCCTGACTTCAGACTATACTACAAAGCTACAGTAATCAAGATAGTATGGTACTGGCACAAAAACAGAAATATAGATCAATGGTACAGGACAGAAAGCCCAGAGATAAACCCAGACACCTATGGTCACCTAATCTATGACAAAGGAGGCAAGAATATACAATGGAGAAAAGACAGTCTCTTCAATAAGTGGTGCTGGGAAAACTGGACAGCTACATGTAAAAGAGTGAAATTAGAATACTCCCTACACCATACACAAAAATAAACTCAAAATGGATTAAAAACCTAAATGTAATGCCAGACATTATAAAACTCTTAGAGGAAAACATAGGCAGAACACTCTGACATAAATTACAGCAAGATCCTTTTTGACCCACCTCCTAGAGTAATGGAAATAAAAACAAAAATAAACAAATGGGACCTAATGAAACTTAAAAGCTTTTGCACAGCAAAGGAAACCATAAACAAGACGAAAAGACAACCCTCAGAATGGGAGAAAATTTTGCAAATGAAGCAACTGACAAAGGATTAATCTCCAAAATATACAAACAACTCATGCAGCTCAATATCATAAAAACAAAAACCCCAATCGAAAAATGGGCAGAAGGCCTAAATAGACATTTCTCCAAAGAAGACATACAGATGGCCAAGAGGCACATGAAAAGATGCTCATCATCACTAATCATTAGAGAAATGCAAATCAAAACTACAGTGAGGTATCACCTCACACCAGTCAGAATGGCCATCATCAAAAAGTCTACAAACAATCAATGCTGGAGAGGGTGTGGAGAAAAGGGAACCCTCTTGCACTGTTGGTGGGAATGTAAATTGATACAGCCACTATGGAGAACAGTGTGGAGGTTCCTTACAAAACTAAAAATAGAACTACCATATGACCCAGCAATCCCACTACTGGGCATATAGCCAGAGAAAACCATAATTCAAAAAGACACATGCACCCCATTGTTCGCTGCAGCGCTATTTACAACAGCCAGGACATGGAAGCACCCTAAATGTCTATCAACAGAGGAATGGATAAAGAAGATGTGGTACATATATACAATGGAATATTACTCAGCCATTGAAAGGAATGAAATTGGATCATTTGTAGAGACGTGGATGGACCTAGAGACTGTCATACAGAGTGAAGTAAGTCAGAAAGAGAAAAACAAATATCATATACTATTGCATATATGTGGAATCTAAAAGAAATGGTATAGATTGTCTTATTTGCAAAGCAGAAATAAAGACACAGACATAGAGAACAAACATATGGATACCAGGGGGGAAGGGAGGGGTGGGATGAACTGGGAGATGGGGATTGACATATATACACTCTTGATACTATGTACAAAATAGGTAAGTAATGAGAACGTATAGCACAGGGAACTCTACTCAATGCTCTGTGGTGACCTAAATGGGAAAGAAATCCAAAAAACAGGGGATATATGTATATGTATAGCTGATTCACTTTGCTGTACATTATAAACTAACACAATATTGTAAAGCAACTATACTCCAATAAAAAAAAGAAATTAAAAAAAAATTACCTCAGAATCTATCATACACCTAGTAAAACATGAAACAATAAGACATATAGAAAAAAAAATAGTAGAAAATCTTTGTGACCTTATGCTAGGCAAAAAATTATTACATGACACATAAAGATCCATATGAGAATAAATTAATAAAATGGAGTTCACCCAAATTAATGTACTCTGCTCTTTTAAAACTACTATTAAGAGAATGAAAAGACAAACCACAGCTGGAGAAAAAAATATTTGCGAAGTTTATATCTGATAAAGGACTTCAATGCAGAATATATGTACATTTTTAAAATACCACTCAATAATAAGAAAACAAACAATTTAATTTTTTAAATGGGCAAAGTATTTGCACACACTTTGCCAAAATGATATATGGATAGCTAATAAGCACATGAAAAGGAGCTCACCAGCATCTGTCATTAGGGGAATAACAAAATTAAAACCATACCTATTACAATGGATAAAATTTAAAGGGTGACCATGCAAAAAGTTGGGAAGGGTGTGGAGGAACTGGTAGAAATGTAAAAGAGTAAAAACTAATTGAAAAACATTTTAGCAATTTCTTAAAAAGTTAAACCAATGTCTACCCTATGATCTAGCTATTCTACTCCTAGGTATCTAACCAAGAGACAAGAAGGTATATGTTCATACAAAGACTCGAATACAAATGCTTCTTACTTGTCTAAGTCCTGAGCACCAGCCAAAAACCTAGAGCCATATAGACACAAGAAACTGTGAATGGATGAAGAGACCAATGTGTAGGCGGAAAGAGAAACAGACTCATGGAAACAGGAACAGATGATGGATGGGTAGGGGATAAATGAACAGATGAATAGATTAGCCAATAAATTGATAGTGAGATGAATGGCAAAATGAATGGACAGAAACAAATGTACAAAAGGATGAAGATGAAGGGATGAATGAGAGATGGACAGGAAAAAAGGGAGGTGGATGGATGAACAAATAGAAGCACTGGATGAATGTATGTATGGATGGATGGATGGATGGATGGATGGATGGATGGATGGATGGATGGACAAATAGACGAAGAGTTCATAAGCATAAGAGCAGATCATTTCTTATTTATCGCTGTTGCTCCAGTGCCCACAAAAGGACCAGGCATAAGATGTTAGTTGCTCAATACATATTTTTTGAAGGAATGAGTGAAAGATTGAGGTACGGTGTTACTGTAGAGCTTAGAACTAAGAGTCAGAAGACCTGATTTCCATCTCTATTCGTATCCTCAAGTTATCTATGTGAACATGAGCAACTCAACATCTTCAATTTACTCTCCTGTAAAATGGGTAGACTGGATTAAATGATTTCTAAGGTCTTTTCCAAACACTCTTGTGTTCCCTGATTTGAAGCTGCGCAAATATAAGATAAGCCTATGGGATGCGAGGAGGGGCCCCATTAGAGCAAATGTGTGTTTACTTACAACTTGTCCTGATGCAGAGCTGATCCCAGATCTCTGCCAGCAACGGGGGAGAAGAGTTAACACACTCCAGATGAGATTCTGTTCAAGCTATCTGGCTGAAAGCTTGTGGTGGAAATGAAAGATGGGCTGAGAGGAGAGCCTGAGGCTAATTAAAAGAGAAACATGAACCTCCGTGAGGCTGTACCCAGCCCAAGTTGAAAGGAAGGTGGGAAGTGTCAGGCTGCACAAAGCCTCCCAGTGCCCTTGGCTGCCGGCCAAATGCACCCTTTATCCAGCAGGATGG
The DNA here is from genome assembly GCF_965194805.1 of Balaenoptera borealis. Lineage (NCBI taxonomy): Eukaryota > Metazoa > Chordata > Mammalia > Artiodactyla > Balaenopteridae > Balaenoptera > Balaenoptera borealis. Next base: position 160,321,747 of record NC_138867.1, read on the forward strand.
TTGTTTGTTCACAGAGCATGTGGTCTGTCCTGCCAGAGTCTCTCCTGGACTCCTGGTGTGCTCTGGGGTAATAATTGTACTGAGAACGCATCTATCATTAGTTACAGAACAATATGTGCCAGGCACTGTCTATATATCACCTCATCATTTCTCCCAATAACCCTGGGAGGCAGTAATGCTGATCTTCACTTCATGGAGGGGAATAACATAGTTAGGAAGTGGCAGATTGAGAACTTGAACCCAGGGCAGTTTGGCTGCCTGTCTGTGGACAGGTGCCCTGGAACTGGTCAGGTAACAATCCAGAGACTTCAGATTTCATTTACTTTTTTTATTTAGGTATAATTTTATAATATATATGTATTATTATGTTATAATATGTTATAACATTATATTGATTTCAGGTATACAATGTAATGATTCAATGTTTGTGTACATTGCAAAATAATCTCCACAATAAGTCTAATTAACATCTGTCACCATACATAGTTACAATTTTTTTTCTTGTGATGAACTTTTGAGATCCACTCTCTTAGAAACATTCAAATATGCAATACACTGTTGCTAAGTATAGTCACCATGCTGTACATTACATTCCAGGACTCACTTATTTTATAACTGAAAGTTTGTACATTTTGACCTTCAGCCATCTCGCCCGCTCCCCCACCCCCTACCTCTGGCAACCACCAATTTGTTCTCTGTATCTATAAGCTTGGTCTTGGGTTTATTTTTTAGATTCCTCATACAAGTGAGATCATATGGTGTTTGTCTTCCTCTATCTGACTTATTTCATTTAGCATAATGCCCTCAAGGTCCATCCATGTTGTGGAAATGGCAATATTTCTTTCTTTTCTACGGCTGAATTATATTGTATATATGGTGTATATATATACCACATTTCTTTATCTATTCATCCATCAATGAACACTTACGTTGTTTCCATATCCTAGCTATTGTAAATAATGCTGCAATGAACATGGGGGTACAGATGCCTTTTCTGAGTTAGCTTTTTCATTTCCTTATATTAAATACCCAGAAGCTGATTTGCTGGATCACAGACTTCAGACTTCATGCCACACCAAGTTGCAGTGACACGTGCTGGTGCCTGCCTGGTGCCTTTGCAGTGTGCTTTCCCACTGGTTCAAGCCCACAATGCTGGACCATCACTCCCATTTTGTAGATGGGGACATTGAGACTCAGACTGACAAGTGAAGTGACACAGTCATGGTCACACAACTTGTTAACGGTGGAAATGGGATTCCATCCCTGGGAACTGGAGTGTCAAGCCAGGACTGTTAACTGGTGGATTATTCTGTTCCCATGCGGTAGCTGTACTGGACATCTGTGCATTTTGCATAAACATCAATTCTTCCTCCCTCTGGTGACCTCACTTGAATTTTCTTTAGGGAATCACACCCACCACAGCCCACCATCACCATCTCAGTCCGTGTGATTTGGCTGAAATTAATATGCCCTGGGTTGCAGAGGACGAATGCAAGATGGAACAGGCCCCAAGTTTTGAACTGGCAGAAGAGCAACTGTTGTTCATCCTAGGCTCTGCTGAGCTGCAGTGCACAGGCCCCCATATTCTGCAGCCACTTGGGCCCTTGAGAAATAAACACAGCTGTCAGAAAGTAAGAGGCTTCAGCCATGACTAATCCCAGGCCACAGATGGCATAGGGACTCAGAGGTGCCCTGAGATGTGAAGTGTTTGGAAAAAAAAATGTCCGCAAGTACACAGAGCAAGGAGGGAGGGAGGGGACAGTCCAAAGCAAATAACACAATTAGGCGTCAGAACAGGAATAAAGGCTGAACACACAGACCAGCGCCAACGCCGCCTTCCTTATGTGTCCTTGGCTCTACTGCCCTCTAGTGACCAGACAGGGACCAGCAGGCCGGCTTTAATGGAATTCCAAGTGCTAAAAGAAGGTAAAACTTAAAGATGTTAAAAAAAAATTAAAAAAAAAAAAAGAAGGTAAAACTGTTCTCCAGTGAGGGAGGATCACAGAGCTTGGAGCATGTGAGAGAAAGCAGATCCCCTCCTCTCCACCCCTCAGCCACTGGCCTGGTCCAGCCCCTCCTTCAGCTCTCCCCTGTGCTTCTGCAACAGCCTCCTCACTGGTACTTACAAGAATAATAACACAACCTACTGAACACTGGCTGCAGGCACTGTGCTAAATGCTTACACACATGGTCTCACTGAATTCTTACAACATCCTTTGGAATTGGGTAGTATCCCATTTACAGATGAGAAAACAGGCTCATACAAGTAAGGAAACTTAACCAAAGCCACATGCCCAACTATAAGCCGAAAAGAGGAGTGACCACTAATGGGGATAAGCTTTTTTGAGGGGGAGGGTGATAAAATGTCCTAAAATTGATTGTGGTAATGGTTGTACAAGTTTGTGAGCATATGACGATCCAATGAATTGTGTGGCATGCACATTAGTTTCCTATTGCTATTTTGACAAATTACCACAACCAGGTGGCTTTAAACAACACCAATTTATTATTTTATGGTCTGGAGGTCAAAAGCTAAAATCAAGGTGTTGGCAGGGCTGTGTTCCTTCTGGAAGCCCAGGGAGGAATCCGTTTCCTTGCCTTTTCTAGCTTCTGGAGTCTGCCTGTATTCCCTGGCTCTTGACCCCTTACTGCATCTTCCAAGTGTGTCACTTAAACCTCTAGTTCCAACATCACATTTCCTTTCTCTCTCTCATCCTCCTGCCTCCCTCTTATGAGGACCCTTGTCATTACACTGGACCCACCTGAATAATCCAGGATAATCTCTCCATCTCCAGATCATTAATTTAATCACACACCCTAAGTCATTTTTACCAGACAGGGTAACATACAAGGTCCAGGGATCAGGATGTAGACATCTTTGGGGGCCATCATTCAGCATCACACAGTATGTGCATAATAAAGCTGTTATTTTTTTAAGGGAAGGGGAGTGCCTTCTGAACTAAGACCTGAATGCTGAGAAGGATATGGTCTGGGAAGATCAGATCTGGGGAAAGTTCTTCTGTGAAACCACTCACTGTATTGTCACCATCTCCACACCAGGCTGTGGGTTCCTGGGGCAGAGACTGGCTGATCTTCACATCTGTACCCTCAGCGCCAAGCCCAGGCCTCGCACAGGGTGGGTGATGAGTGACTCAATGAATGGATCTTCTTGCCCTTCATGTGTTATTTCCCTTCAGTTCACTAAGCCAAACCTTCTCTTCTCTGGTTTCTGCCCATCAGCATCATGACAACTTTGCCACGAAGCTCCAGACGGATTCCTGTGTTGATGGATAACAATCTTCAAAGACTCCCAAACCTTTATGTTTGTGTGGTTGTGAAGATACATCTAGACTGGGCTGAACCTAAACAGTTGGGATTGTGGACCCACATGCAGGGCATAACATGTGGAAGAACATAACCTTCAAACCAATATACTGACCGGGTAACCCTGGGCAAGTTCCCTAACCTTCCTGAACCTCGGTTTTCATCTATAAAATGGATCCAAAGTACAGCCATCTGACTTTCCCCTCTCTCTCTTGTACCAGGCCCAGCACTCAGAGGAATCTCAGACATTTGATCAAGGAACAAAGATTCCTTTATACAAAGAGGGCAGAAGGGCCTCCCCTCTACTGTGTGTTGAACACAGCACCTCCGCTGCCATTTTGGAGACACAGTCTATCATAAATGTCCAATAAATCATCATAGGCCTGGTCATCTTCAACCCGAACACCATGGTGATATCTCATTTCAGGAGAGAAATTTTTCTCCAAGTTGACTTTAATCCCCCCTCGGTACAGTTGATAACCAGGTACTAATTGGCCTGTGCCCTGCCCAGATCTCCTTTAGTCCTCAAGGACATCCTGAGATGTTTTGACAGATTCTGTGCTGTATCTGCACCATTGCCTGACCTGTATTCTAGTAACTTTACCAAGAAGGGAAAAGGTGAGTTTAGCAACTTGTTCTTAGCAAACTCAAGGTGGCTCCAATGACCACTGTTCCCTTTAGCTACAGCACCTCTCAAAAACAATTAATTACCAGAAGAGGAACCTGGTGATGTTTCAGCCAGGTAAATTCTACCCAGTGACTTTGTTGCTGTGACACTGCCGGTCAGGTGGGCATATGTTCACACTCTGCCTGCTTCTCCCACGGGGTGAAAGACTGAGGTGCTGGATGCTATGGCACTTAAGCGTCATGGCTTATGGCTCCATTTGAGCAAAAATTCAAACATATGAACTGCTGGTAAATTTGTAATCATTGTCTGAATATTTTTCAAGTTAGTGTCCCTAAATGCTAACAATGGGTCTTAGCCCCATAAATGGGTATTAAAAAAAAATAAGTTTTAAATATTCTTTTGTCCAATTACCACCTCCTTTTTGTTGAAGGCTATCCTATCTTATTGACAACTCTACAACTCTCCCTTTTGTACACAGTGTGATTAACCCAGAGGACAATGAAAACCTCATAAAGTAAGAAAGTTTATAAAGCACACAAATATAATACTAACACCTACATAACAATAACAGCTGCTATTTATTGAACATCCACGATGTGCCAGATCCCTTACATATGTCAACTCAGCCATCGTAAGTTGCACTATTATTATGTACATTTTATAAAGATAAGAAAAATAATGGTGGTGAAGTAATTTGGCCAAATTTTTCCAGAACCAGGATTTCAACCCAGGTCTATCAGACTCTGCCCTACTCATCCAGCCATACTACCAACCAGTCCAAACTGAAATTATCCAGACACCCTTCCTCCCTTTTCTCCCCAAGCCCATCTCACATTCCACCTGACCTTCTCCACATCCCAGGACCCTGCCGCCACCTTGGCTTTGCTCCAACCCCCAGCACACCTTCTCCCACGCCCTCTGCCCGATATTCACACCCTCCATATTCAAGACTTGCACTGCGTCCACCTCCTCTCCATCCAATCCCTTCCCAGAAACCTCAGCTAACAAGAGCTTTACCCGCCTCCTGCTCTTCCTTCCCCCGTTCGTACACACAGTCCTGGCTTCTGCTTCACTTGTTCACAGGTGCACATATCCATCATGGGCCCCAACAGATGCCACAGATAGCAGATCTAATATTTCTCCTCTGGACCTCCCACCACGCCCAGGGTGTGATGGATTAGTCTCCTCCCTGCACAGCACCTACTCCTGGAATGATAAACTGGCTCGCTCAGCTGTGGCATTTAAAGCTGAGAAAGCTGGTGGACTCCACGGCCTGTCTCTGCAGGCAGCCCATGTTCTCATTAGAAGCTGCTCCTGGGAATTCCCTGGCAGTCCAGTGGTTAGGACGTGGTGCTTTCACTGCCAAGGGCCTGGGTTCAATCCCTGGTCAGGGAACTAAGATCCCACAAGCCATGTGGCATGGCCAAAAAAAAAAGAGTCTTGGTCCTTCTCACAGGGCAGGGATGTATGAAGCATCTCCATGTGCCAGGTGCTGTGCTATATGCTTCACAAACCCTTTATCTCTTTTAATTCTCCTAAAGACCCAAGAAGAGGATTAACCATCCCCATTTTATGGATGAGGAAAGTGAGTTCAGATAAATCACTGCTGGAGCCGGGATTCAAATCCCGTTCCGCTCGAGTGTGAAGCCGCCTTATTTCCAGTGCAGCACAGTGTCGGAGGGAGGGAAGAAGATGCAACGTTACCTACATATGGGATTTCTGAGGGTGCACCGCACTTCCATGTGTACACCCTCTACTCCTTCTAGAGATAGGGTTTACCTCTTAATTCCACCTGAGGGCTTTTCTCCTTCCAACGAAGGTAGACATTTCATGGTCCCTTTTGTGACTAAAATCCTTAGAGAGTAGAAAACAAACATCTTTGAACAGAAAAGAGCTTAAGGACTACCCCATTTAGTCATTCTAAACTGAGCCCACCCACACATCACGTCCCAACCAGCTCATCAAACACACACACACACACACACACACACACACACACACACACACACACACACACACACACACACACACACACACACTGCTCTGGGGACTCTCAGAATTGGCCAGTTCCTGATTCCTCTTCTGGTACTCCGTACTTCAGTCTCCTGCTGCAGAGAGTTCAGCCTGCTTTTGGTTGATCCTGCTCCTTGAAACTAACTGCTTCTTGCTTGTTGGATGTAACTGCCTCTGGCCAGGACTCTCTCCCATAGCCTTCCATTTGCCCACACAAGGCCCTCAGCCAGGACCTCCACCACACAGCCTTATCCCCACACAGGTTAAGGTGAAGGAAATAACCCACAAGGTACACACATATACCTCACAACTTAATATTTGGTGTGATAAACAAGTTCATCCTTCCCAGATCCAAAGCTACAAACATACTTTGGGAATCAGCAAAAAACTAGGAACAAAGACAACCAAAAAGGAACAGGTTGCATTAGACCCCTTCTGTTCTTTGCATGATACTATAATCATAACTGTTTCTCAGCCCTGTGTTGCAATGCCAGTCAACACAGCCATGCAGAATCAGCACAGCCTTTCTCAGCCTTTCCAGGTCAACTCCAGTCTATCCCCTTGCTGACCTCACCACCCCTCCTAACTTACTGGTATTTAGAGGCGAAACTGCAGGATATGCCTGGACTGACCAATTAATAAATGGCCAGATGCGACCAGAAAAACTAGAGAACTAACCATACCATAAAGTTCTGCATCCGAGTCACTGGCAGAGCCCCAAGCTCAAAACCCTCTTTCTCAGCTGCTCTCTAGGGCTGGACAGCAAGCCATGTAGGACTGTGTAGCCAAGGAAAGATGGTGATGGAGCATGATTTTGCCCATCAGCTAAGCTGCCACAAGCCGGGCCTTCTTCACTGATGTGCGTATTAATAATTTTCCTATTGCTACGGTTGTTCTTTTAGCTAAAAGTAGTGAACCTCTTCCTGTTTAAGTGATCAGTGGCAAAGTTTGCTACTTTTTTTTTCACACATCTAGAGGAGAAAATAAAGGAACCCATATTGTTGGGGAGGGGATGTTAATAGGTCAAATAATACCTGAACCAAACCCTTTGCATTTGGTCACAATGCCAAGGGAATATTCACAGAAATGGAGCCACAAGCAAACATTAGAATGATGGATACTTGCAAATACTTCCAAGTTTATTCTCATTGACCTTTCTCAGAAACCTTGAGAATAAGTGCTCCCCAGGCATCTGAAGAGCAATATCCTGCCAACACAAAGTGGTAGCAAGCTGGTATGCAACATTCTTCAGGGAAGTTGGGAAGGGGCTGTTCCCCAGAAGGCACAAGTCAGGAATCTAACACTGAATGCCTGGGTCCATCTCTCGCTAACCTAGGCCAATAGTCAACTTGTCAGAGCCATGTAAAATGTAAATCTGTAAAATGAGAATGGCAAGACTTGCAGAGACAGAGTAGCTCGTTGCAATAGAAGGCATATAGGCTTTTAGACGAATCTGGATCTGAACACTGTCATTGAAAAACCTTGAGTTATTTAATTTCCTTGAAACCATAAAATGATGGTAATAACCCAGTTTGAGAGAAAGCTGCTGGGACAACTGGGTAGCAGCTTATATAAAGTACTTATTATACTACTTTATATAAAGTACCAGCCTAATAAATGAAAATGCTCTATTAACACTTACTGGCTTTTTGCTTACATTTTGCCTACAATATTGCTAACAACTGTATTGAGTACTTTGCATGATATCATGTCATACTTGCTTTGTCTATCCCTCAAAAGATTTTTATGAAGATAAAACAAACTAATACATATTTTATACTCAAATATGTGTACAGAAAAAGTCCTGAAAAGATATACACCAAATGTATCTGATAGAGCTATGATTGTGAATGATTTTTGTTTTATATTTGCTTACCTGCCTTTTCAAACTTTTCTACAAGTTTCTCTTATGAAATGTTTCAGTTTTGTCTTCTTTTTTATACCAAAATACTTTTTTTGGTTTTTTTGGCTGCATTGGGTCTTCGTCGCTGCGTGCGGGTTTTCTCTAGTTGCAGTGACCTGGGGCTACTCTTCGTTGCAGTGCACGGTCTTCTCATTGTGGTGGCTACTCTTGTTGCAGAGCACAGGCTCTAGGTGGGCTTCAGTAGTTGTGGCACATGGGCTCAGTAGTTGTGGCTCGTGGGCTCTAGAGTGCAGGCTCAGTAGTTGTGTCACATGGGCTTAGTTGCTCTGCGGCACATGGGATCTTCCCCGACCAGGGCTCAAACCCACGTCCCCTGCACTGGCAGGTGGATTCTTAAACACTGCACCACCAGGGAAGCCCCTATACCAAAATATTTTTAAAATGATGTTGTTCAACACTCACAGAAAGACAGACAAGATGAAAAGGCAGAGGGCTATGTACCAGATGAAGGAACAAGATAAAACCCCAGAAAAACAACTAAATGAAGTGGAGATAGACAACATTCCAGAAAAAGAATTCAGAATAATGATAGTGAAGATGATCCAGGACCTCGGAAAAAGATTGGAGGCAAAGATTGAGAAGAGGCAAGAAATGTTTAACAAAGACCTAGAAGAACTGAAGAACAAACAAACAGAGATGAACAATACAATAACTGAAATGAAAACTACACTAGAAGTAATCAAGAGCAGACTAACTGAGGCAGAAGAATGGATAAGTGACCTGGAAAACAGAATGGTGGAATTCACTGCTGTGGAACAGAATAAAGAAAAAAGAATGAAAAGAAATGAAGACAGCCTAAGAGACCTCTGGGACAACATTAAACACAACAACATTCACATTATAGGGGTCCCAGAAGGAGGAGAGAGAGAGAAAGGACCAGAGAAAATATCTGAAGAGATTATAGTCGAAAACTTCCCTAACATGGGAAAGGAAATACCCACCCGAGTCCAGGAAGCACAGAGAGTCCCATACAGGATAAACCCAAGGAGAAACACGCTGAGACACATAGTAATCACATTGGCAAAAATCAAAGACAAAGAAAAATTATTGAAAGCAGCAAGGGAAAAATGACAAATAACATACAAGGGAACCCCATAAGGTTAACAGCTGATTTCTCAGCAGAAACTCTACAAGCCAGAAGAGAGTGGCATGATACACTTAAAGTGATGAAAGGGAAGAACCTACAACCAAGATTACTCTACCCGGCAAGGATCTCATTCAGATTCGATGGAGAAATCAAAAGCTTTACAGACAAGCAAAAGCTAAGAGAATTCAGCACCACCAAACCAGCTCTACAACAAATGCTAAAGGAACTTCTCTAAGCGGGAAACACAAGAGAAGAAAAGGATCTACAAAAACAAACCCAAAACAATTAAGAAAATGGTCATAGGAACATACATATAGATAATTACCTTAAACGTGAACGGATTAGATGCTCCAACCAAAAGACACAGGCTTGTTGAATGGATACAGAAACAAGACCCATATATATGCTGTCTACAAGAGACCCACTTCAGACCTAGGGACACATACAGACTGAAAGTGAGGGGAAGGAAAATTTATTCCATGCAAATGGAAATGAAAAGAAAGCTGGAGTAGCAAAACTCATATCAGATAAAATAGACTTTAAAATAAAGAATGTTATAAGAGACAAGGAAAGACACTACATAATGAACAAGGGATCAATCCAAGAAGAAGATATAACAATTATAAATATATATGCACCCAACATAGGAGCACCTCAATACATAAGGCAACTGCTAACAGCTATAAAAGAGGAAATTGACAGTAACACAATAATAGTGGGGAATTTTAACACCTCACTTACACCAATGGACAGATCATCCAAAATGAAAATAAATAAGGAAACAGAAGCTTTAAATGACACAATAGGCCAGATAGATTTAATTGATATTTATAGGACATTCCATCCAAAAACAGCAGATTACACTTTCTTCTCAAGTGCGCATGGAACATTCTCCAGGATAGATCACATCTTGGGTCACAAATCAAGCCTCAGTAAATTTAAGAAAATTGAAATCATATCAAGCATCTTTTCTGACCACAACGCTATGAGATTAGAAATCAATTACAGGGGAAAAAACGTAAAAAACACAAACACATGGAGGCTAAACAATATGTTACTAAATAACCAAGAGATCACTGAAGAAATCAAAGAGGAAATCAAAAAATACCTAGAGACAAATGACAATGAACACACGACTATCCAACACCTATGGGATGCAGCAAAAGCAGTTCTAAGAGGGAAGTTTCTAGCTATACAAGCCTACCTAAAGAAACAAGAAAAATCTCAAGTAAACAATCTAACCTTACACCTAAAGGAACTAGAGAAAGAAGAACAAACAAAACCCAAAGTTAACAGAAGGAAAGAAATCATAAAGATCAGAGCAGAAATAAATGAAATAGAAACAAAGAAAACAATAGCAAAGATCAATAAAACTAAAAGCTGGTTCTTTGAGAAGATAAACAAAATTGATAAGCCATTAGCCAGACTCATCAAGAAAAAGAGGGAGAGGACTCAAATCAATAAAATTAGAAATGAAAAAGGAGAAGTTACAACAGACACCGCAGAAATCCAAAGCATCCTAAGAGACTACTACAAGCAACTCTATGCCAATAAAATGGACAACCTGGAAGAAATGGACAAATTCTTACAAAGGTATAACCTTCCAAGACTGAACCAGGAAGAAATAGAAAATATGAACAGGCCAATCACAAGTAATGAAATTGAAACTGTGATTAAAAATCTTCCAACAAACAAAAGTCCAGGACCAGATGGCTTCACAGGTGAATTCTATCAAACATTTAGAGAAGAGCTAACACCCATCCTTCTCAAACTCTTCCAAAAAATTGCAGAGGAAGGAACACTCCCAAACTCATTCTATGAGGCCACCATCACCCTGATACCAAAACCAGACAAAGATACTACAAAAAAAGAAAATTACAGACCAATATCACTGATGAATATAGATGCAAAAATCCTCAACAAAATACTGGCAAACAGAATCCAACAACACATTAAAAAGATCATACACCACTATCAAGTGGGATTTATCCCAGGGATGCAAGGATTCTTCAATATATGCAAATCAATCAATGTGATACACCATATTAACAAATTGAAGAATAAAAACCATATGATCATCTCAATAGATGCAGATAAAGCTTTTGACAAAATTCAACACCCATTTATGATAAAAACTCTCCAGAAAGTGGGCATAGAGGGAACCTACCTCAACATAATAAAGGCCATATATGACAAACCCACAGCAAACATCATTCTCAATGGTGAAAAACTGAAAGCATTTCCTCTAAGATCAGGAATGAGACAAGGATGTCCACTCTCACCACTATTATTCAACATAGTTCTGGAAGTCCTAGCCACGGCAATCAGAGAAGAAAAAGAAATAAAAGGAATACAAATTGGAAAAGAAGAAGTAAATCTGTCACTGTGTGCGGATGACATGATACTATACATAGAAAACCCTAAAAATGCCACCAGAAAACTACTAGAGCTAATCAATGAATTTGGTAAAGTTGCAGGATACAAAATTAATGCACAGAAATCTCTTGCATTCCTATACACCAATGATGAAAAATCTGAAAGAGAAATTATGGAAACACTCCCATTTACCACTGCAACAAAAAGAATAAAATATCTAGGAATAAACCTACCTAGGGAGACAAAAGGCCTGTATGCAGAAAACTATAAGACACTGATGAAAGAAATTAAAGATGATACCAACAGGTGGAGAGATATACCATGTTCTTGGATTGGAAGAATCAACATTTTGAAAATGACTATACTACCCAAAGCAATCTACAGATTCAATGCAATCCCTATCAAATTACCAATGGCATTTTTTACAGAACTAGAACAAATCATCTTAAAATTTGTATGGAGACACAAAAGACCCCGAATAGCCAAAGCAGTCTTGCGGGAAGAAAATGGAGCTGGAGGAATCAGACTCCCTGACTTCAGACTATACTACAAAGCTACAGTAATCAAGACAATATGGTACTGGCACAAAAACAGAAACATAGATCAATGGAACAGGATAGAAAGCCCAGAGATAAACCCACGCACATATGGTCACCTTATCTTTGATAAAGGAGGCAAGCATATACGGTAGAGAAAAGACAGCCTCTTCAATAAGTGGTGCTGGGAAAACTGGACAGGTACATGTAAAAGTATGAAATTAGAACACTCCCTAACACCATATACAAAAATAAACTCAAATTGGATTAAAGACCTAAATGTAAGGCCAGACACTATCAAACTCTTAGAGGAAAACAGAGGCAGAACACTCTATGACATAAATCACAGCAACATCCTTTTTGACCCAGCTCCTAGAGAAATGGAAATAAAAACAAAAATAAACAAATGGGACCTAATGAAACTTCAAAGCTTTTGCACAGCAAAGGAAACCATAAACAAGACGAAAAGACAACCCTCAGAATGGGAGAAAATATTTGCAAATGAAGCAACTGACAAAGGATTAATCTGCAAGATTTACAAGCAGCTCATGCAGCTCAATAACAAAAAAACAAACAACCCAATCCAAAAATGGGCAGAAGACCTAAATAGACATTTCTCCAAAGAAGATATACAGATTGCCAACAAACACATGAAAGAATGCTCAACATCATTAATCATTAGAGAAATGCAACTCAAAACTACAATGAGATATCATCTCACACCGGTCAGAATGGCCATCATCAAAAAATCTAGAAACAATAAATGCTGGAGAGGGTGTGGAGAGAAGGGAACACTCTTGCACTGTTGGTGGGAATGTATATTGATACAGCCACTATGGAGAACAGTATGGAGGTTCCTTAAAAAACTAAAAATAGAAATACCATACGACCCAGCAATCCCACTACTGGGCATACACCCTGAGAAAACCATAATTCAAAAAGTGTCATGTACCAAAATGTTCACTGCAGCTCTATTTACAATAGACAGGACATGGAAGCAATCTAAGTGTCCATCATCGGATGAATGGATAAAGATGTGGCACATATATACAATGGAATATTACTCAGCCATAAAAAGAAACGAATTGGAGTTATTTGTAGTGAGGTGGATGGAGTTAGAGTCTGTCATACAGAGTGAAGTAAGTCAGAAAGAGAAAAACAAAAACAGTATGCTAACACGTATATATGGAATCTAAGGAAAAAAAAAAAAGGTCATGAAGAACCTAGGGGCAAGACGGGAATAAAGACACAGACCTACTAGAGAATGGACTTGAGGATATGGGGAGGGGGAAGGGTAAGATGTGATAAAGTGAGAGAGTGGCATGGACACATATACACTACCAAGCATAAAATAGATAGCTAGTGGGAAGCAACTGCATAGCACAGGGAGATCAGCTCGGTGCTTTGTGACCACCTAGAGGGGTGGGATAGGGAGGGTGGGAGGGAGGGAGATGCAAGAGGGAAGAGATATGGGAACCTATGTATATGTATAACTGATTCACTTTGTTATAAAGCAGAAACTAACACACCATTGTAAAGCAATTATACTCCAATAAAGATGTTAAAAAAAAAAAAAAGGAATGATTTCAGTGAGCCCAGACTCTTGCATCTTCCCGTACATAGAAAAGCGCTAAATTCCTTAACTTGAGATACAGTAAGTCCCTGCAAACGACCCTTCAAGTTTCGAACTTTCAAAGATGCAAATGAGCGTTCCATCAACGTTAGGTGTGAGTGAAACTGCAGCTTGCTCTCCACCTCCTATTGCTGACGATCCTTCAGCTCTACCATCTCCCACCTCCTCTCCCTCCTCCAGTCAGTAACTCTTTTTGCGTGTTCACTCGATGCCAGCCCCTGTATGCCAGCTGTTGTACTGTACTACTGTACTTTTCAAGGTACTGTACTGTAAGATTAAAAATGTTTTATTTATTCTTTGTTTTTTTATGTATTATTTGTGTGAAAAGTATTATAAACCTATTACAGTACAGTACTATTATAGCCGATTGTGTTAGTTGGATACCTAGACTAACTTTGTTGGACTTACAAACAAGTTGGACTGATAAACGTGCTCTCAGAATCAGAACTCATTCTTATGTACGGGACTTACTGTACCTAGTTTTCTTTTATTAACAGTAATCTTTTGTTCCTACTACCTGCCCCTTGTTGCAAAACTCCTATATATCCTAGCTCCCCGCCTCGCCTCCTCAGAGCAGTTTTCTCAGGGTTACTTGAAATGCTGCCTCCCGGACTTGAAGTCCTCAGTATGTCCACGGAAGAAAACACAAGTCTCAATTTTCAGGCTGTGAATATTTTTTTTCAGTTGACAATACCTTACCCCTTCTATAACCGTTATGGTAACCTACTGTGTTAGGTGGGTCCCTACCCTAGGTTTGATTGACAACACATTACTGCCAAGAACGTATGAAAGAGTTTATTACTTCCATAATGGAAGTGTCTGGGGAGGGCAGGGAAGGCCTCTTAAGTAGGTGGGAAGTGCCTTGACAGAACAAGGAAAGGAGCCTGGCCTGAGTTTTTTGTTTTTTGTTTTTTAAATTTTTATTGGAATATAGTTGATTTACAATGTGTGTTAGTTTCTGCTGTACAGCAAAGTGAATCAATTATACATAAATATATATCCACTCTTTTTTAGATTCTTTTCCCATATAGGTCATTACAGAGTCCTGAGTAGGGTTCCCTGTGCTATATAGTAGGTCCCTATTAGTTATCTATTTTATTTAATTTAAAAAAATTTTTTGGCCGCACCACACAGCACATGGGATCTTAGTTCCCAGACCAGGGATTGAACCTGTGCCTCCTGCATTGGAAGTGGAGAGTCTTCACCACTGGACCACCAGGGAAGTCCCCCTATTTTATATATGTTAGTGTGTATATGTCAATCCCAATCTCCCAATTTAACCTTCCCCACCCCCCTTTCCCCCCAGTAACTGTGTTTGTTTTTCACATCTGTGACTCTATTTCTATTTTATAAATAAGTTCATTTGTGCCATTTTTTTAGATTCCACATATAAGCGATATAATATATTTGTCTTTCTCTGTCTGACTTACTTCACTCAGTATGAGAATCTCTAGGTCCATCCATGTTGCTGCAAATTTTGGCCTGAGGTTTTTTGTTTGTTTGTTTGTTTGTTTTAATTGAGATTAGGAGGTGGGCTAGTGTGAGATTTTGCACACAAAGGCAGGGGCTACCAAGGATTTAATCTCTTACCAGCACCAAAGAAGTAAGCACCCAGGGCTTCTTGTCATCTTGTACAGATGTGGGGCACCAGGAGAAGGAAGGATGAGGCTTTAAAAGTTGTCAGCAGTCAAACATTAAAAAATGGAGTCAGACTTCTAGATTCTCATCTGGCATGTAAAGAGCTTAGAAGGGGACATTCCTATAATCCTCACCAGAAAAAAGCAAACAAACTTAAAATTAACGACTCGGATCTATCAAACCATTAATCACAGGGCCGACTGCTGTCTCCAAAATTGGAGAGACAGTAAAATAGAAATTTTGAAATATGCCCACAATATTCTGCTCTTAACAATGCCTGTCCTCAAAAGATTCTGTTTTACCAGTGCCTAACTGACATGGTGGGAGGGTGAACTAGGAGATAGATGGGCCCCTGGGCCAGACAGCTGGTGTTTGTCAAGTGGAGCAAAACTGAAGTTTTGTCCTCAGCCAGACAAGAATGATGCCCGTTTCCCTTCCTCCACTGATATGGAGGGAATGAACTGGCAGTGGGGAATTTGTTGCAGCAAAAATAGAAATGGAGTTTTTCCTCTCCTGAGAACAAGGAAAGTACAGGGAACAGTGATCAGCCTAGAGAAGAAACCAACAGGCCTGAAAGAGTTAATCACTCCTAGCTATATTTTAACTGTTACTAATCTGTAGTGTCTGTAACTAGATTCATCCTTCACAAAGCTAACCTATCACTACCTGACACTATGTGAATTACATCCTGCACCTATCACCCCCTAACTCTGTGTGATGTAAATTACATCCTGCACCTGGTGTTTAAGCTCCCTGCACTCCCTTGTAACAAGTCACCCCTTGTCGCTTTTTGCATTTCAGAAAGAAGGTCACAGGCCAATAAGCCAGAGACAAACAGGCCCAGTTACCGGGTCGGGCCGCCTGACGCCAGATGTGACTGTTTTGAAATAATGCAAGAAGAAGAAAAATGCAAGACCTTCATGACTTCGATCCTTATCATACACCCCCGGACTTCGAGCCCCACCTATAAGATCTCCTCTGATTCCTCGGGAAGTGAGGGCACAGTTCTTGAGGCGCTAGCCTGCTGTGTTTTCCCCTTTGACTGGCAAAGAATTAAAAGCTATCTTTCTTTTCCTCCAAAAACTCTGTCTCCATATTCCTGTTCAGCATCAGTGCACAGAGAGCCAAGGTTTTTTTGGCAACAGGGGAAATTGCTAACTTGAGTCTCCTCTAGCCTTTCTGCTTGACCTAAGTTGAGGGAGAGAGGGACCTCAGAAAGAGTTGTGAGGTTGAGAGTTTTGTTTTGTTTTGTTTAAACCCCAACAGCAAACACGTGGTGTGTTTTCCGAAACCACTTCACCAGCTCTCCAATTCCAACTGGGTGTCTTACAACTCAATTCTACCACTAACCAAAATTAACACCAGATTCCACAGTTGAAGGGCCCAGTCCTGTTGTTGGGGGAACCTCTGACCATAACTGCCCACCCTGGCCAGACACGATAGTAACCACTTGCAATGAGTTATCTTACAACAGGAGGTTCTGGTAAGGAATGCAGAACTAACAAGCTACCACCAACCGCAAGAATTTGGGAAAGGTCAAAAGGAGAGAAGAGATGCCAGTCCATATATCTTACCAACCTCCCAGAATCCTTCTCACTGGAATCCATCTTGGCTGAGCGATGGGCGTGCCACCAGGAAGGACCCTGAGTCAGAATGATCGGCCAGGGACAACCCAGAAACGAACCCCATTACTATAAAACGTGAGACTTTGAGCTATGTGGCAGAGCAGTTCTTCTGGGTTCCCTTACCCTGCTGCTCTCCACCTGGGTGCCCCTTCCCAATGAAATCTCTCGCTTTGTCAGCATGTGTGTCTCCTTGGACAATTCATTTCTGAGTGTTAGACAGGAGCCCATTCTCAGGCCCTGGAAGGGGTTACCCTTCCTGCAACACCACAAGACTGCCCCCATGTCAGATGCCAGCTGCAAATGCAAGGCCCAGGCCACACACATTTCTGGATGGCTGACTACAAATTCAGAAGTTCCCTATAACCCCTCATGTTTGTTCATTTGATAGAACGACTATTAGAACTAAGAAAAATGCTTTACTTATTATTATCAGTTTATTTTAAAAGATACAAGTCAGGCACAGCCAAATGGAAAGGGTGCACAGGGCAAAGTAGGGGAACAGGGGTAGGAAGGTTCCATGCCCTCTCCTGGCATGACAGCCTCCCAGCACAGTGATGTGTTCACCAACCCAGATATCTCTGAATCCCAAAGTTTAGGGGTTTTGATGGAGTTTTCAACACTGGGGGCTTGAGGGTGGGCTGGGCTGGAAGTTCTAAGCCTCTAATCATAGCTTGTTCTTCCTGGTAACCATCCCCCATCATGAAATCATCTATGGTTCTGGCAACAGTTGCCTCATTAGAATGTAAGATGCTACTATCACATGGGAAATTCCAAGGGCTTTAGGAGGTCTTTGCTAAGAACCATGGACAAAGACCAAATATCTTTCTTATACCATAGAAGGTCACAGACTATGGTCACATACTGAGACCCAATCATGGGACTATAAAACATTTCCTTTCCACCCTCAACGTACCACCACATCAAGAAGACACCTAATAACAGTATAAAACACTGACAGAACTGTATGTTTCAGAACTTATTTACAAGTCTCTATAGTACTCCTAAAGATGACATGGGAGACAAAAGCAAGGACACCTGAAGATATTTTGGCCTCTGACAGCCACAGCAAATAATAAACAACTCCAAACCCTAGTCAGATAAACCTAAAATCTCATACTACAGGCCTAAAAACCTCAGTTCCTTTTCACGGTACGTCATGTCTGGTATTCAACAAAAGATTAAAAGGCACAATAAAAGACTTAAAAAACACATCTCCTAAAAAAATAACCAAAAAAAGGAGGGGAAAAAAAGAGAGAGAAAAAAAAAACCCCAACACATCTCTGGGATTAGGACAAGCAAAAGAACCTGATTCAGATGTAGCAGATATATGCTGGAATTATCAGACCAGTCATTTAAAGCAACCATGATTCATATGCTAAGTGCTCTAATGGAAATAATGGATGACCTGCAAGAACAGATAGGTAACATGTGCAGAGCTGGAAACTCTAAAAAAGAACCAAAGGGAAAGCAAAGAAATTTTTAAGAAAACAAAAGAACAGAACAAAAATAAAGAATTCCTTTTTGGGGGGGACCTGACCATTACAGTGGAAATGTGTGAGAAAAAAGAATCAGCAACCTTGAGGAGCCGTCACTAGAACTTTCTGAACTGAAATGCAAAGATAAGAAAAGGGTAAAAAGACAGAACAGAAATCCAAGAGCTTTGGGACAATTAAAAAAGGTGTAACATATACAAAATGGGAATACATGAAGCAGAAGAAATAAACAGGATACGTAAAACAATGATGAGTGAGATTTTCCCCCAGATTAATAATGGATACCAAAATAGAGATGTAGGCAGCTCAGAGGTCACCAAACAGGATAAAAACCCTAAAAATGCACACCTAGAAATATATATTCAAACTCAAGAAAAATCAAAAACAAAAAAAGTCTTGAAATGTCAGGGAAAAAAAAACCTTAGTTACAGAGAAACAAGGATAAGAAGTAAATTGGACTTTTCTTTTCAGAAACCATGCAAGCAGGAAGAGAGTTTTGTGAAACACAGTGTGTTGAAAGAGAAACCACCCAACTAGAATTTTGTGTCAAGCAAAATTATCTTTCAAGTGAGGGAGAAATAAAGACTTCCAAAAAAATTGAGGGAATTTGTCACCAATACCCCCGCTTTGCAAGAAATGTTAAAAGAAATTCATCAGGAAGAAGGTAAATGATAAAGGTTAAGTGTTAGAGAAGGAACAAATGAAGGTAATAATTAAATTGTTTTTGTTATTCTTAATTAATCTGACATAACATTTTGTTGAAAATAATAATAGCAGCAACATATTCAGTAATTATAGCTTTTGGATGAGTGAAATGAATGACAGAAATGTTACAAGGGGCAAGGGAGAGAATTTGCACATCCAGTGAAATGTTATGGTATTACTTCAGAGAAGAGTTGGGTTAGTTGTAAATGTATACTACAAACTCAAGGGCAATGACTAAAAATGTAAAAAAAAAAAAAAGTTATAATGATATGCTAAGAGAAGAGAAAAAATGGAATCAAGTAAAATGTCCCCTAAAAGGTAGAGAAGACAGAAGAAAAGTGGAAGACAAAAGAGAAACAAAGAACAAGGGCAACAAATAAAAAATGGTAAAAATATGGTAGATATTAATCGACCTATATCAATAATCACTTTAAACATCAGTGGTCTAAATACAATAAGTGAAACAAAAAAAACCTGTCACAGTGGATTAAAAAACAAAACAAAACTAAACTGGGCTTCCCTGGTGGCACAGTGGTTAAGAATCCACCTGCCAATGCAGGGGACATAGGTTCGATCCCTGGTCCGGGAAGATCCTACATGTCATGGAGCAACTAAGCCCGTGCGCCACAACTACTGAGCCTGCGCTCTAGAGCCCGCGAGCCACAACTACTGAAGTCCGCGTGCCCTAGAGCCCGTGCTCCGCAACAAGAGAAGCCACCGCAATGAGAAGCTCACGCACCGCAATGAAGAGCAGCCCCCACTCGCCACAACTAGAGAAAGCCCGCGCGCAGCAAAGACCCAACGCAGCCAAAAATTAATTAATTAATTAATTAAAAAAAAAAAAAGAATACCAAGGGGGTCAGCATGGATGAGTGGCTGGAAGGCTGGTACCAGGAAGTCATGAGGACTCACACCAAGCAGGGCTTGGAAATCCAAAAAAGGGCTGCAGACCCTACTAATTGCTCGCTAAATGCATCAGGAGCCTTGCACACCAGCTGCTTGCGATACTCTGCCTGCAGACGCTTCCAACTGGCCCATGGGCACACCCAGTGCTCCATATACATCAACCCACACCCTATGTCTGGCTCCTCACGTGACCCCCAGATGAGGAGCGCAAGACTGCACAGTAAACACACACCTGTAGCTCATAAGCACACACATGTAGCCGGCTTGACTAGGTGGGATTGGGAAGACATACAAACGTGAGCATTTCAGGGGAAGCAAACACAGCACCCAGCCTGGATGTGAGGGATCAGGGAAAGGCATAGAATCTTAAGAATTCTGTCCAAAAGAGGGAACAAGAGGCATGAAGTGGGCATCCACAGAAAAAGCCTGAGAGAAGCTCAGAATATCCATCTGGGTTGAATGGTGACGGTGTTTCTCTCCCAAAGCCAGTCAGTAAAAACTGGAAGAGGTGACTGTTTCTTCAAATGCAAAGACAGCAACACAACACTTCGTGGAAAATGAAGAAGGAAAAAAAAATGAAGATTGTAAGGCATTCTGCTAGCTCAACAAGAAAAGCCACAACATGGACATATATACACTACCAAACGTAAAATAGATAGCTAGTGGAAAGCAGCCGCATAGCACAGGGAGATCGGCCCTGTGCTTTGTGACCGCCTGGCGGGGTGGGATGGGAAGGGTGGGAGGGAGGGAGACACAAGAGGGAAGAGATATGGGAACATATGTATATGTATAACTGATTCACTTTGTTATAAAGCAGAAACTAACATCATTGTAAAGCAATTATACTCCAATAAAGATGTTAAAAAAAAAAAAGAAGAAGAAAAGCCACAAGTATCTATTGATTCCAGAAAATAATGATGCTGGTTATTATTTCCATGGGAAGAAACTGTTTTGTAAACAATCATACTTGAGCACTTCTGCTCTGCAAGCCTAAGCCCTGGAATTATTGATACATTCGAAAGCACCCAAAAGTAAGCAATAGATGTCAGAAACACCCGCTAAGGGCAGGAAAAAAGGGAAACAAATTTTAACACAGGCAATGTACTAATGTTATATTTTACTTTTCTGAAATTCACCTTTCTTTAGTTTACAGTTACTGTAAAACGGTGACTAAAAAGTGAATAAAACTTTTTAGGGTGACAAACCCATGGAGGAGCAGGAACATTTCTCAAGGGGTAGCTACACCCAAGGGCTTCCCATAGGATACGGATGTCTGTGCCCAGGAAAGACTCTGGGGGGAGACACCCAAGGATTTCATACAGCCTAGTTACAGGTGGTTATTCTCTGCTTTCCTCTCGTGGTAAAGTATCCACAAACCAAAAACTACACCTTTAAACATGAGCCATTCACTGGCTGTGGGAAAATGACAAAATTCCGCATCCCCCTCTGCCAAAGAGTAGCTGTGGGACCTTGTGTAAGAATTTAACTTCTTGGATCCTTCAATGTTTGCTTCTAAAAAGTGAGCTTAATATTTATTAGGTGTTAGGATTAAATGAGATCTGTGTAAGGTGTATGCACAGTCCCTGATATATGGTGAGCATTAAATAATTTTTATTTCCATTAATAATACTATTGATTTTATTACTAAATAAGTGAACGCATAAATTTTCCGCCCTGGAAAAAAAAAAAACCGCGTCTGTTTGACATGCACCACGGAGGACAAATATTTGATAATGATGCTGTGAATTAGAGACACAGTTGGCTTTGGGAAGGCGGGGAGGGACCTGGAATTTATGGATTTAATGCCAGCCCTAGGAAGAGCTAGGCTAGGGCGACAGGTTCGTGGATTTGCGACTCTGCTTCCCCAAACATTTGGAAAACTCCGGAGAAAACGGGTCCTCTTGGGGAGAAAGGTGGCACTGGGGTCCCCACAGACTAAAGCTCCACCCACACTTAAAGACCAGACACAGAGTCTGAAGACTCTACCCGAGGTCAATGCACAATCTGAGGAGAGACGGGTTGCGGGCGCAGAGCTGCCCAGAGAGGCTCCGGGACCAAAGTCACCACGCACAGTGATGGGACAGGACGCCCGAAGTCTCGGCTGCTGGCCCAGCCCCCGCGCTGAGAGCTGGAGGGGGCTTAGGTCTGAGCTGAGCCCCGGGCGGACTTAGGTCTGCAGACTCCGGAGTTGACCGCAGCAGGGTTCGGGTCCCACAGTGGCAGGTTCCGACTCAACCCCTCCTCCCTGTCCTGGGACACCTGGCCCCTCAACTCACCATTTCCTGGCTTCTGGGGTCCCCCTGGGGTCCTCCCTTCCACTCCTGCCGCCTCTGCAGTTCACAGCATCATATACGCTGCAGAGAGACACCTGGGAACCGGGAGAGCAGATGAAACGCGACACTGAGCACCTCCAGGAGCCCCTATGTGGTCGGCTAAGTGTTGCCCCACCCACCTTCCCATGCTGCGCCCCTGATTGGACAATTCATGAGAACCCACCCCCTTTCCCTGAGTGACAGCAGGGCAGAAGGTCACGTGGTTGAACATAATGAGTTTCAGCCAGTGGGCTGGAACTTGCCCCCTCCAGGGAAGTTTGCTTTTAAACAAGACTTTTTCATAGGTGTTCCTAACCAATATTACGCATAATCACACAGTGAAAGCCACAGGGCTTATGGGAAAAATGGGATTGGGTGGGGTTCAACACTCAAAACTTGTCACTGACACTGAAAAAGAAAAGGAATCTAATAAAACAGCATCTTACCTATATTGAATGGTTAAGAAATACAAAAGCACTACAAGAAACAGAGCACTTTACCTTGAAAGAGGCCTGTCCTTTGCTTGTAGAAGTGATCATTAGAAGTATTGACACTTGTGAGTTATAATGAAGAGGTGGAAGGAGAGTTACCTAAAATCACACAGAAAGTCAGAACCCAGATGGATATGGGGATCCTTCATAACACCTGAGAGGCACTGAATGAGCTGGCAGTGTCTTGAGCTGTGCGCATGTGTTCTGTGTATTTCTGAGCAGCTAGGTTCACCTGGGTGCAGTTTTCTGCAGTTAACTCCAGTTTCTCTTGTGTGCCTTGCAGATGAAATTGCACATAAGCAAACATAAAATTTACATTATGTTCAAATTGTTTCCAAATTTATCTATACCCAGAAAAATATCATGTTTTCAAAAAAGCATTATAGCAGAACTGACTGCATGTAGATGTAGATATAATTTTTTTCTGAACCATTTGAAAGTTGAAAATATCATGACACTTCACCATTAAATATATCAGCATGAATCACCCAGAATCAGGACATTGTCCTGTGTAACCATAATACCAATACCACGCTTCAAAAGTTGAGACTATTTTGGTATCATCTAATATTCAGTCCATATCAAACCAAGCAGAACCTGTGGGGACTTTACAGGGATACCCCTGTATCCCCCACCTGATGTTTATATTGTAGAAAATCTTTAGCCTCCTAGGCCTTCCCGGAGTTCCAAAGAGCAAATTTAATAAGAGAAGGGGGAGAATGCTGAAACAAAGGAAAAGGGTCAAGCAAGACAAAATAATAATAGTTTAGCCAGAAAACAAAGTCAAGGACCTGAGTTCCTCCTCAAGGGTATATTTAATAATCTGAGCTGTATCTTTGAGTTGTTTTTCTGATAATAAAACTCCCACCAGGTGGAAGAAGTTAACTGTATGCTGACCACAAACACATGGACCCCAGAGTGGCTGGAACCAGAAAGTTGATGCTGTTAACTCCTGAAATACCACCCTGTTACCTCACCATCCACCAATTAGAGAATTGTGCAGCATGACCCTCTTCCTCACTTTGTCTATAAAACATTTCCCTTAAAGCCACTGGGGAGTCCAATTTGTTCATAAGTCCAACAAAGTTAGCCTAAGTACCCAAGTAACACAATTGGCTATGTAGTACTGTACTGTAATAGATTTATAATACTTTTCACACAAATAATACATAAAAAACATCTTTTTGCCTCCACTTTCTCAATTATTTTCACTTTTTTTTTTCATTTTTATCCCTTGGTGCTTCTTTGCTGTACCAGCTACATCACCGCTGCTTTTACACTTGCTTCCAGACATCTGGGCTTGAAATAAAGATGCTGTGCTACTGTACTCGATACGGTACTGTACAGTAAAGTACACAAAAGCATAACCACTTGTAGAGGATGCACGCACGTGACAATGTATGCCAGACACGTGAACTAACTTACATGATTGGACATGCGAACCCATGTTCGTATCTTTGAAAGTACTCAACTTCAAGGTTTGTGTGTAGGGGACTTACCGTATTCCAACTGTCTTCAAATATTTCCTTTTTGTAGGTGGCTTTTTTCAAACTAGGATTCAATCCACCTTCCTATAACAATTAGGTTATTGACTTTTTAGTGTCTTTTGATTTAGTCCTACTCAGAACCTCACCTCCCCCCCCACCCGCCCCGCTGTTTTTTATTATGTCATTGACTCTTAAAGACGCCAGAACAGAATCTGGCTTTGTCCGCTTGCTTGAAATATACTCTTGAATAAAAGTATACTTGAAAGGAATTATTCATAGAGTAAGTCTTATTAAATGAGAAAATTGGGTAAATTGGAAAAAAATGTTAGTGGGCAAATTGCTCCTCAGGCAAGTTCTCAAATGAGGCATTGAAGGATAAACGTGCCCAGGAGTGTCCTCAAAGGTGCCCTGGTAGGAGGAAGAAACGGGCTCAAGCCAAGACTAGTTGTTCTTCCTGACTACCTATTTCTCACATGTTCCCACGCCAATCCAACCCAGCATAAGGGTTTTGAAATATTTCAGGGTTGAGCAAGAAAAAAGATATGACCACACACAAGGTGGCAGCAGCACACACAAGGTTCACTAGGCAATACTTGGACCAGTATGCATGCAGGGGAGGTACCTGGGAGCATGACATTTTGAAGAGGTTATGGCGTGGAAATCACTACTCAGAAGGGTAGAAGGGCAAGGGAACTCTCACTAGAGAGAGGGGAGGTGGTCAGTGAGGAAACTTACATGTCTAGTTGA
Source organism: Balaenoptera borealis (assembly GCF_965194805.1). Taxonomy (NCBI): domain Eukaryota; kingdom Metazoa; phylum Chordata; class Mammalia; order Artiodactyla; family Balaenopteridae; genus Balaenoptera; species Balaenoptera borealis. The sequence continues at coordinate 160,346,672 of NC_138867.1, forward strand.
TGTCACTCAGCAGCCTCGTGGGGATCTCTGGCTTAGACAGCTCTAAAGGACATCAGGGATTAAGGCATTTTACAGCCACGGGGTTTATCTTTTTTATGGAATCACATGTTGTGTGCAGTTTCACAGGGTATGCAAAGCAGGCAGATTCTAAACGAAATGGCAACTTTATCAAACAGTAAGCCTCTATATTAACAAGGGATTGATTCTAGAGCCTCTGTATTCTTATTCAGTATTTTGGTTTTTTCCTCTGATAATGAACTCTGGAGATTATTTTGGTATATTACTATTTTCCATATTCTCTCTCATGTTCCCCCACCTAAAATGTCTTAGTTCTCCTTGAAAAATTCCCTTCCTTGTGAATTTGAGAATCTACATCTTTACTTTCTAAAAATTACATTATGGTTTTAACTATATTACATTAAATCAAATATTTTGGGTGAAAATCAGCTCTTTCCAATATTGTAACCATTGATAAAGATGGTATGTCTCTACTTCATCAGGGATTTTATTTCCTGTCATATTACTTCATCATAATGTGTTCTCTTTTCTCTATTGTATTTGTTAATTTATTTAAAAATATTTATTTATTTGGTTGCTGGGTCTTAGTTGCAGCAGGTGGGCTCCTTAGTTGCAGCTCCAGGTCTCCTTAGTTGCAGCTCCAAGGCTCCTTAGTTGCAGCACATGGGCTCCCCAGTTGCAGCATGCAAACTCTTAGCTGTGGCATGCATGTGGGATCTAGTTCCCTGACCAGGGATTGAACCCGGGCTCCCTGCATTGGGAGCACGGAGTCTTTATCCATTGTGCCACCAGGGAAGTCCCTGTTGTATTTGTTTAGAATTCATTGATTTGTCATTATTTTTATGATTACCTTCCTTCCAATCCTCCAAATTTACTCTTCTCTTCTTTTTAAAATTTCCTAAGGCGGAGCTCAGATTATTGATTTCAGACATTTCTTCTCTTCTAACATAAGCATATAGTGCAATAAGTTTCCCTCTTGGCACTATTTTATTTCCATTCTACAAACTTTGAAGTGCTGTATTTTCATGTTCATTACTTTTGTCTATTTAAAAAAATTTTTTTGAGGGTTTCAATTTTTACCATAGGTTATTTATAAGTGTGTTGAATAATTTCCAATTATTTGGAGATTTTCTAGTCATTTTTACGTTATTGCTTTGAAATTGGTTCCATCATGGTCAGTGAACATCCTCTGTATGATTTCAATTCTTTTATATTTCTTGAGTGCTTTTTTAATGGCCCAGAATATGTTCTATTTTGGTGGATGTTTTATGGAGGCTTGACAGTAACGTGTATTCTGATGTTGTTGAATGGAGTGTACTATAAATTTCAACCCAGTGTTCTATAAATGTCAACATGATACTGATGTTTGATAGTTGCTCAGTTTTCCTATATTCTTGCTGACTTTTTGTTGAGTAACACTGTCACTTCCTGAGGGGGGGTACTGAAGTCCCTAGTTATAATTTTGGATTACTCTATTTTTACTTTCAGTTATGTCAGTTATTTTTTTAGATTTTGATTTTATCGTGAATATTTTCAAAAGTACAGAAAACCTCAAAGAATTTTAGGTGAACACCTGCATACTCACAACATAGATTTTACCATTTTTAATACTTGCTTTGTCTCATAGCTATGAACAATATATCAATGAAACCATGTTATGTTTTGATGTGTCTCACTCTTTTTTTCCAGCTTTATTAAGGTAGGATTGACAAATTCAAATTATGTTACTTAGGTTGTACAATGCGGTTTCTTTTCTTTTTAAGATACACAATATCATGATATATCTTTTTTTGTTTCGTGTATTGGGTTGGCCGTTCGTTCGGGTTTTTCTATAAGAGCTTACAGAAACCCAAAGGAACTTTTTGGCCAACCCAATATTTTGATTCTCTGTTGTAATCACTATGTTCTTGGTGGATTGACTTTTTATCATCAGGTAATGTGCTTTTTTGTCCCTAGTAATTTTTTTTGATACAAAATATACTTTATTTCACGGATACAGATACTCGGGATTTTATTATTACTATTGGGTTGACCAAAAAGTGACTTTGGTTTTTAAGTAAAAATAAAAGACACATTTTTCATTTTCACCAAGGACTTTATTGAACAATGTATTCACCTTTTTGTTCCACTACCCTCTGCCATTTTCAGGCAACTTCATAATTCCATCTTCCCAAAACTTTTTATCTTTTTGAGCAAAGAATGTTCCAGGTGCCTTTTACAGTCTTCCAGGGAATTGAAATTTTTTCCATTAAGAGAATTTTGTAAAGATCGAAATAAATGGAAATCCAAAGGTGTAATGTCTGGGGAATACGGTGGATGAATCAGAACTTCCCAGCCAAGCTGTAACAGTTTTTGCCTGGTCATCAAAAAAACATGCGGTCTTGCGTTATCCTGATGGAAGATTATGCGTTTTCTGTTGACTAATTCTGGACGATTTTCGACAAGTGCTGCTTTAAGTTGGTCTACTTGGGAGCAGTACTTGTTGGAATTAATCATTTGGTTTTCCAGAAGGAGCTCATAATAGCGGACTCCCTTACAATCCCACCCTATGCACAACATCACCTTCTTTGGATGAAGACCGGCTTCTGGTGTGGTTGGTTCATTTCGCTTGCTCCATGATCTCTTCCATTCCATGTTATTGTACAGTATCCACTTTTCATCACCTGTCACAATTTGTTTTAAAAACGGAACATTTTCATTATGTTTAAGTAGAGAATCGCATGTGGAAATACGGTCAAGAAGGTTTTTTTCGATTAACTTATGTGGAACCCAAACATCAAAGTGATGAACATAACCAAGCTGGTGCAAATGATTTTCAACACGTAATTTAGATATTTTGAGTATGTCGGCTATCTCCTGCGTGGTATAACATTAATTGTTCTCAATTAATGTCTTGATTTGATCGCTATCAATTTCAACAGGTCTACCCAGCCGTGGAGCATCATCCAGCAAGAAATCTCCAGCACGAAACTTTGCAAACCACTTTTGACATGTTTGATCAGTCACAACACCTTCTCCATACACTGCACAAATCTTTTTTTTGCATTTCAGTTGCTTTTTTACCTTTCTTGAAATATTAAAGCATAATATGCCGAAAATGTTGTTTTCTTCCATCTTTAATATTAAAATGGCTACACAGAAATTCACCAATTTTGATAAGTTTTTTTTGAATGGACACTGATATAACAGCTGTCACAATACAATCTAACAAAACTGTTTCGAATGCAGTTAAAGACAACCAAGTGCTACTAGAGCCATCTTATGGAAAAAACAGAATGAATATACGGCCAATCCAATAGTATTATTGTTTACATGTTATAACTTTTCCAATACATACAGTAAATTTACACTTGTTAAAACTGAAATTAGATTTGAAGAAAACCATGTTCCATTTATTTTTGAGGGGTATCCCACTGTAGTAATGGGTCCTGTTGATTATCCATTCATGCAGTGAAGGATGTTGGAGTACCATCCAGGTTTTGGCAATTATAAATTGAGCTTCTAAGAAGCATTTCTACCTGCAGTTTTTCATGAATGTAAGTTTTTATTCCTGAAAAGCAACTATCTTGAGTGGGAAAGTTGCATCAATTGTTGTGTGATATAATAGTATAAAAGAAAATACTGCACCGATATCTCAAGTGATTGTACTATTTTGCACTCCCACCAGCAGTGGATGAGAGATCCAGTTGCTCCATGGCTTAAACAGCTTTTAGTATCGTCAGCAATTTTCATTGTGGCCATTTTTATGGGTATGTATTATGCAATTAATGTGCTTCTAATATGGAAGTTTGAAGGCATAAATAATATAATGATTCCATCCAGTAATCCCACTCCTGGGCATATATCTGGACAAAACTATAATTCAAAAAGACACATGTACCCCAATTATCATAGCAGCACTATTCACAATAGCCAAGTCATGGAAGTAACCTAAATGTCCATTCACAGACAAATGGATAAAGAAGATGTGGTACATATATACAATGGAATACTTCTCAACCATAAAAAGGAATGAAATAATGCCATTTGCAGCAACATGGATGGACCTAGAGATTATCATACTAAGTGAAGTCAGTCAGAAAGAGAAAGACAAATACCATATGATATCACTTATATGTGGAATCTAAAATATGACACAAATGAACTTATCTGGGAAACAGAAACAGGCTCACAGACATAGAAAACAGACTTGCAGACTTGTGGTTGCCAAGGGGAAGTGGATGTGGGGGAGAGATGGATTGGGAGTTGCGGATTAGCAGATACAAACTATCATATAGAGAATGGATAAACAATAAGGTCCTACTGTATAACACAGGGAACTATTGAATATATTCAATATCCTATAAAAAACCATAAGGAAAAGAATATGAAAAAGAATATATATATGTATAACTGAACCACTTTGCTTTACAGCAGAAATTAACACAATATTGTAAATCAAATGTACTTCAATAAAGTAAATTAAAAAGAACATAATGATTCTACATTAAAAAGGAAGATAGGATAATATATTTTGAATGTTTCTATTTGTGAACAGCAAGGAACTGTAAAACTGTCAGAAATTCCTAAAATTTAAAAACTGCAATGAAGGTAGAAGGACATGCTCTCACTCCCTCTTGCGAGAACACCAGAATCACAAATAACTGCTGGACAATCATCAACAGGAAGACACTGGAACTCACCAAAAAAGATACCCCACATCCAAACACAAAGGAGAAGCTACAATGAGGCTGTAGGAGGGGCGCAATCACAGTAAAATCAAATCCCATAACTGGTGGGTGGGTGACTCACAGACTGGAGAACACTTATACCACAGAAGTCCACCCACTGGAGTGAAGGTTCTGAGACCCACGTCAAGCTTCCCAACTTGGGGGTCCGGCAACGGGAGGAGGAATTCCTAGAGAATCAGACTTTGAAGCCTAGTGGGAATTGATTGCAGGACTTCGACAGGACTGGGGGAAACAGAGACTCCACTCTTGGAGGGCACACACAAAGTAGTGTGTGCATCGGGAACCAGGGGAACGAGCACTGACCCCGGGGAGACTGAACCAGACCTACCTGCTAGTGTTGGAGGGTCTCCTGCAGAGGCGGGGGGTGGCTGTGGCTCACCATGGGGACAAGGACACTGGCAGCAGAAGTTCTAGGAAGTAATCCTTGGCGTGAGCCCTCCCAGAGTCTGTCATTAGCCCCACCAAAGAGCCCAGGTAGGCTCCAGTGTTGGGTTGCCTCAGGCAAAACAACAAACAGGGAGGGAACCCACCCCACCCATCAACAGTCAAGTGGATTAAAGTTTTACTAAGCTCTGACCACCACAGCAACAGCCAGCTCTACCCACCACCAGTCCCTCCCATCAAGCCTCTTAGATAGCCTCCTCCACCAGAGGGCAGAGAGCAAAAGCAAGAAGAACTACAATCCTGCAGCCTGTGGAACAAAAACCACATTCACAGAAAGATAGACAAGACAAAAAGGCAGAGGGCTATATACCAGATGAAGGAACAAGATAAAACCCCAGAAAAACAACTAAATGAAGTGGAGATAGGCAACCTTCCAGAAAAAAAATTCAGAATAATGATAGTGAAGATGATCCAGGACCTTGGTAAAAGAATGAAGGCAAAGATCGAGAAGATGCAAGAAATGTTTAACAAAGACCTAGAAGAATTAAAGAACAAACAAACAGAGATGAACAATACAATAACTAAAATGAAAAATACACTAGAAGGAATCAATAGCAGAATAACTGAGGCAGAAGAATGGATAAGTGACCTGGAAGACAGAATGCTGGAATTCACTGCTGCGGAACAGACTAAAGAAAAAAGAATGAAAAGAAATGAAGACAGCCTAAGAGACCTCTGGGACAACATTAAACGCAACAACATTCGCATTATAGGGGTCTCAGAAGGAGAAGAGAGAGAGAAAGGACCAGAGAAAATATTTGAGGAGATTATAGTCGAAAACTTCCCTAACATGGGAACGGAAACAGCCACCCAAGTCCAGAAAGCGCAGTGAGTCCCATACAGGAGAACCCAAGGAGAAACACGTCGAGACACATAGTAATCAAATTGGCAAAAATTAAAGACAAAAATTCTTGAAAGCAGCAAGGGAAAAATGACAAATAATATACAAGGGGACTCCCATAAGGTTAACAGCTGACTTTTCAGCAGAAACGGTACAAGCCAGAAGGAAGTGGCATGATATACTTAAAGTGATGAAAGGGAAGAACCTACAACCAAAATTACTCCAACCGGCAAGGATCTCATTCACATTCGATGGAGAAATCAAAAGCTTTACAGACAAGCAAAAGCTAAGAGAATTCAGCACCACCAAACCAGCTCTACAACAAGTGCTAAAGGAACTTCTCTAAGTGGGAAACACAAGAGAAGAAAAGGACCTACAAAAACAAACCCAAAACAATTAAGAAAATGGTCATAGGAACATACATATCGATAATTACCTTAAACATGAATGGATTAAATGCTCCAACCAAAAGACACAGGCTTGTTGAATGGATACAGAAACAAGACTCATATATATGCTCTCTACAAGAGACCCACTTCAGACCTAGGGACACATACAGACTGAAAGTGAGGGGATGGAAAAAGATATTCCATGCAAATGAAAATCAAAAGAAAGCTGGAGTAGCTATACTCATATCAGATAAAATAGACTTTAAAATAAAGAATGTTACAAGAGACAAGGAAGGACACTACATAATGATCAAGGGATCAATCCAAGAAGATATAACAATTATAAATATATATGCACCCAACATAGGAGCACCTCAATACATAAGGCAACTGCTAACAGCTATAAAAGAGGAAATCGACAGTAACACAGTAATAGTGGGGGACTTTAACACCTCACTTACACCAATGGACAGATCATCCAAAATGAAAATAAATAAGGAAACAGAAGCTTTAAATGACACAATAGACCAGATAGATTTAATTGATATTTATAGGACATTCCATCCAAAAACAGCAGATTACACTTTCTTCTCAAGTGTGCATGGAACATTCTCGAAGATAGATCACATCTTAGGTCACAAATCAAGCCTCACTAAATTTAAGAAAATTGAAATCATATCAAGCATCTTTTCTGACCACAACCCTATGAGATTAGAAATGAATTACAAGGAAAAAACCGTAAAAAAAACAAACACATGGAGGCTAAACAATACGTTACTAAATAACCAAGACATCACTGAAGAAATCAAAGAGGAAATTAAAAAATACCTAGAGACAAATGACAATGAAAACACGATGGCCCAAAACCTATGGGATGCTGCAAAAGCAGTTCTAAGAGGGAAGTTTATAGCTATACAAGCCTACCTCAAGAAACAAGAAAAATCTCAAATAAACAATGTAACCTTACACCTAAAGGAACTAGAGAAAGAAGAACAAACAAAACCCACAGTTAGCAGAAGGAAAGAAATCATAAAGATCAGAGCAGAAATAAATGAAATAGAAACAAAGAAAACAATAGCAAAGATCAATAAAACTAAAAGCTGGTTCTTTGAGAAGATAAACAAAATTGATAAGCCATTAGCCAGACTCATCAAGAAAAAGAGGGAGAGGACTCAAATCAATAAGATTAGAAATGAAAAAGGAGAAGTTACAACAGACACCGCAGAAATCCAAAGCATCCTAAGAGACTACTACAAGCAACTCTATGCCAATAAAATGGACAACCTGGAAGAAATGGACACATTCTTAGAAAAGGTATAACCTTCCAAGACTGAACCAGGAAGAAACGGAAGATATGAACAGACCAATCACAAGTAATGAAATTGAAACTGTGATTAAAAATCTTCCAACAAACCAAAGCCCAGAACCAGATGGCTTCACAGGCGAATTTGATCAAACTTTTAGAGAAGAGTTAACACCTATCCTTCTCAAACTCTTCCAAAATATAGCAGAGGGAGGAACACTCCCAACTCATTCTATGAGGCCACCATCACCCTGATACCAAAGATAAAGATTTATTCCTCAGATAAAGATTTAACAAAAAAAGAAAACTACAGGACAATATCACTGATGAACATAGATGCAAAAATACCTCAACAAAATACTAGCAAACAGAATCCAACAGCACATTAAAAGGATTGTACATCATGATCAAGTGGGGTTTATCCCAGGAATGCAAGGATTCTTCAATATACGCAAATCAATCCGTGTGATACACCATATTAACAAATTGAAGGATAAAAACCATATGGTCATCTCAATAGGTGCAGAAAAAGCCTTCAACAAAATCCAACGCCCATTTATGATAAAAACTCTCCAGAAAGTAGGCATAGAGGGAACCTACCTCAACAGAATAAAAGCCATATATGACAAACCCACAGCCAACATCGTTCTCAATGGTGAAAAACTGAAACCATTTCCTCTAAGATCAGGAACAAGGCAAGCTTGCCCACTCTCACTACTATTATTCAACATAGTTTTGGAGGTTTTAGCCACAGCAATCATAGAGGAAAAAGAAACAAAAGGAATCCAAATCGGAAGACAAGTAAAGCTGTCACTGTTTGCAGATAACATACTATACACAGAGAAGCCTAAAGATGCTACCAGAAAACTACTAGAGCTAATCAATGAATTTGGTAAAGTAGAAGGATACAAAATTAAGGCACAGAAATCTCTTGCATACATATACACTAATGATGAAAAATCTGAAAGAGAAATTAAGGAAACACTCTCATTTACCACTGTAACAAAAAGAATAAAATACCTAGGAATAAACCTAACTAAGGAGACAAAAGACCTGTATGCAGAAAACTATAAGACACTGAAGAAAGAAATTAAGGATGATACAAACAGATGGAGAGATAGACCATGTTCTTGGATTGGAAGAATCAACATTGTGAAGATGACTATACTACCCAAAGCAATCTACAGATTCAATGCAATCCCTATCAAACCACCACTGGCATTTTTCCCAGAACTAGAACAAAAAGTTTCACAATTTGTATTGAGACACAAAAGACCCCAAATAGCCAAAGCAATCTTGAGAAAAAAAAAAAAAAAAAAAAACAAAAAACGGAGCTGGCAGAATCAGTGCCCTGACTTCAGACTCTACTACAAAGCTCCAATTAAGACAATAAGTCATTAAGACAACATGGTACTGGCACAGAAATAGAAATATAGATCAATGTAAAAGGATAGCAAGCCCAGAGATAAACCCACGCACATATGGTCACCTTATCTTTGATAAAGGAGGCAAGCATATACAATAGAGAAAAGACAGCCTCTTCAATAAGAGGTGCTGGGAAAACTGGACAGCTACATGTAAAAGTATGAAATTAGAACACTCCCTAACACCATATACAAAAATAAACTCAAAATGGATTAAAGACCTAAAATGTAAGGCCAGACACTCTAAAACTCTTAGAGGAAAACATAGGCAGAACAATCAATGAAATAAATCACAGCAAGATCTTTTTGACCCACCTCCTAGAGAAATGGAAAGAAAAACAAAAATAAACAAATGGGACCTAATGAAACTTCAAAGCTCTTGCACAGCAAAGGAAACCATAAACAAGACAAAAAGACAACCCTCAGAATGGGAGAAAATATTTGCAAATGAAGCAACTGACAAAAGATTAATCTCCAAAATATACAAGCAAGTCATGCAGCTCAATATCAAAAAAACAACCCAATCCAAAATATGGGCAGAAGACCTAAATAGACATTTCTCCAAGAAGATATACAGATTGCCAATAAACACATGAAAGGATGCTCAACATCACTAATCATCAGAGAAATGCAAATCAAAACTGCAATGTGGTATCACCTCACACCAGTCAGAATGGCCATTATCAAATTTTACTTAATTTTTAACTACTACAAAACTATATATTTTTTTTAAAAGGCATATTCAAGGGTGTCACATACAAATGTTACTACAGAAGAGGCCAACAACATGCTTACTGGCCTCGCCAGGTTAACTCTCTTGGTACAGCCCTCAGAACAAATGAAGCTCCCCCTTGTTACTTAGAAATGGAATGGTATCCTTAGATCACAAGGCAACTTGTTTAAAAACTCTATTTTTTACCATTTCCAACAGTTTATCATTGTAATCAAGAAAAATCTTGATAATATGCAAGAAGTAAGAAATCACAGAAATCAATTGGTTGCTGAAGCTCACGTAAGATAATTGTCATTAATCCCCTAATTTTAATTTTTGGCGTTCATCAAAACAGGCTTGTTTTTTCATTGAATTTGAATAAATATGATAAATCTGAACTAATACAATGTTTACTAAAAATATTCTTCCTATCTGTTTTATATATTTGTGATTCTTCATAAGATTCCTTCTGAAAAGAGGGTTCTACTCCTAAAAAACGTCTTTTAAAAAACTGAATGTAAAGTGTTATACTCCTTCTTTTTCTACTGACTTTCGTTTCTGAGATTGTTAAGCAAATCTTCAATTTATTGGACTCATTTAAGATTCTAAACCATCTTTTCTCTCTTCTCACACACATCCATATTTTTCTCCCTGCTCCCCACTTCTCCCTCTGAGCTTGGTGTTTGTGTAAGACAATAACAGGAACAATCTGATTTGGCAGGATAATAATCAACCAAAATGTGTCTCTTCTGTTTCTCATTTTGCTTGATTACAACATCAAAATGCTAGAATGGGTGAACTATTTTGAAGTCTGGGCTTTGAAAACACCTGTTTTGTGATGTGGATGTGTGAATTTTTCTATTGAACAATAATAGCAGCTTCCTCTGTCACTTTCACACTTTGATTACAAAAACAGTGGTCTGGACATATTCTGGCAAAATATATTCGGAGCTTATGGTAGCAGTTGAAATTCTCATGGAAGAATAAAAATGTGCATTAGGACAATTTACACTTATTTTATTTGTTATACAATCTTACATAAGCAATGATCAACTCCTCTGTCCTAAGTAACTTTTTAATGTGTTATGTGAACTTCATCAGCAGCCTCTTGATTGGGTCTCAAGCACTAATCAGGCCCCTCACAAGTACATTGGATGCTTAGACGTCTTGCCTCCATCATGAAGAGTAAGTAGGATCATAGTGACTAATCACATTAGCATGATTTAAAAATGCAGAGCGTGAATAGCTTTTCCCCCCAAGATTTGTAGTAAAAACATACGCACAATAAGACTGCAATAATTCATTACACCATTGGCTTGTTTATATTATAACATATTTATGTGCCCAGAAGAATGAAACCAGAAAACCACCATTAACAAGCAGAGGAAAGAGATTGTTTTTTTAACTGAACTCAGGATGAACACGTAAAAAAAAATATTTCAAAGAAGGGAAACTGCTATCTTGTTATGTCCTCTAAGACATTACAAAACCCAGTCTCACTAAAGATCTTTTTAGTAACCTATATTTTGTACTTCCCACTAAGAACCACTTTCTGCCCATAAAGCCAAACAGTGAGTTCCAGGTGAAGTCACTGCAGATCACAGAAGCATGTCACTAAGGGAAAATTCATTCCCGTGAATTTTCATGGGAAAATTCCTATGTTTCCTATGAAAGCAAAAACCCTTACCTTCGGGGGAAGATATCCCATTTACAAATAGTATATTGCCACCCAAATGGATGTAAATTCATTGACTCCCTCTCAGGACTTGGGGTGTCTGCTTTAGGGCTGAATTGGTCTGCTAAATATTAGATAGGTACTGAGCAAGGTGCCTTAGATGCAACTATGAAAAATCACAAACGGTTCTTGCCTTCTACAAGCTTACCATCTAGTGAGGAAGGCACTAGATACTAATGATAGTATCAAGAGTTCTGTCCTGGAGGGTGTAATGACAGTGTTGATACCTGGAAGGTAACAGGAGTTCAGGGGAAAGGACATAATGATGTAAAGTATTCAAGGCAAAGTATTCCATTACAAGGAATGTTTAAGGAAATGAGAATAGTTTGTGATCAAATGATTATTGAATATTTGTTGAGTGCATACAGCTAAACTACAGATTACAAGGGAGAAAGTGGTGAAAAACAAAGCCAAAAGGGATTCAGGGGCCAGATTTATCAACTTAAACATTCAGGGGCCAGGGGCCTATCAGTGAAAAAGATAGACATGGTATCTGCCCTCAGGGAGCTAATAGTTTAGTAGGAGAAAAAGATTTTTAAAAATCAACACTAATGTCAAATTGTGATCAATACAATGAAGAAAACAAATGGGTGTGAGGAGAGAGTAACAGGAAGAATCTGCTTAAGATGGGCTCAGAGGAGACATCTCTGAGGAGGTGAGATTTGCAGGATGAAAAAGGGTCAGATCATGAAGGGCCTGGTGAACCTTATTAGTGAGTTGTGGGTTTTGTGGGGGTTTTTTTGAATTTTTTATTCTTTTATACAGCAGGTTCTTATTGGTTATCTATTTTATACCTATTAGTGTATATATGTCAATCCCAGCCTCCCAATTTATCCAACCACCCCCTCCCACTTTCCCCCGTGTGTCCATACGTTTGTTCTCTACCTCTGTGTCTATTTTTGCCTTGAAGACTGGTTCATCTGTACCATTTTTCTAGGTTCCACATATATGCGTCAATTTACGATCTTTGCTTTTCTCTTTCTGACATACTTCACTCTGTATGACAGTCTCTAGGTCCATCCACGTCTCTACAAATGACCCAGTTTCATTCCTTTTTATGGCTGAGTAATACCCATTGTATATATGTAGCACATCTTCTTTATCCGTTAGTCTGTTGATGGGCATTTAGGTTGCTTCCATGACCCGGCTATTGGAACTAGTGCTGCAATGAACATTGGGGTGCATGTGTCTTTTTGAATTACGGTTTTCTCTGGGTATATGCCCAGTAGAGGGATTGCTGGGCCATATGGTAATTCTATTTTTAGTTTTTTAAGGAACCTCCATACTGTTCTCCATAGTGGCTCTACCAATTTACATTCCCACCAACAGTGCAAGAGGGTTCCGTTTTCTCCACACCGTCTCCAGCATTTGTTGTTTGTAGATTTTCTGATGATGCCCTTTCTGACTGGTGTGAAGTGATAGCTCATTGTAGTTTTGATTTGCATTTCTCTAATAACTAGTGATGCTGAACAGCTTTTCACGTGCCTCTTGGCCATCTGCATGTCTTCTTTGGAGAGATGTCTATTTAGGTCTGGGAGTTGGGGTTTTATCTTGATGGTTATCCATGTTTAAAGGTTTTAAGTAGAGGAGAGATGCAATCAACTTGTACTTTAGACAAATCATGCTGGCTGCTATGCAGAGTCTGGAGATGAACAAGGCAGAAGGAAGAGGTAGGGAGATCAGCTGGATGGCTTTTCCAGTGAACTGGGTGAGAAAGAATTTCCTAGTGCCAGAATATTTTAGTAACAGTGCTATTAGGTAGACGTAATATTAAACTATTTAACAATCAGTTTGGCATGAGCACTAACTCATCAGGATGGATGGTAGCTTCAGCACTGAGCAGGGTCTGCAGACGTCTCTCTGCTGGGCCAGGCTGGATAGACAGGTGGAACCCAGGTGAGGCCAACACAACTGGGGTGTAGACTAGCAGCTCTTTGCAACCGGTATGGAAGTATTTCAATATTTCAGCGCCAGACGCAACTGTAGTAGTCTGGGAATTTGGTATAGAGAGCCAGGGAAAGATTCAGGAGATGGTCAGGGAAGAGAAGGCTTACATGTGGGGAATGCGTGAGGTGAGCAAAAGGGAGGGGTTAGCAATTAGGCTCTGGGCTCTGCTTGGGCAACCAGGGAAACTCATTTATTTATTCAGCACTTTATGTTTAAAACACCTGAGAGATCTGAAATGTCACGAGGGCCGTTGGATATGTGAGGCAGGAACGCGGGAAAGATGTGGGCTGCAGAAATAAATGTGGGAGTTTTCAGTACATCATTTGAAGCTAAAGAGTGGATGAATCCCCAAAGGAGAGACAATAGAACCCAGGATGGAGGCCTGAGCAACTCTGCCATTTAGAGTTTGTCAAGAGGAAAAGGAGCCTTTGATGGCAGAAAGAGTGGCTACTATTGTACAAGGAAAACGAATCCTGTGAGGTTTCGGAAGCTAAGAGCGGAGAGTGTTTCCAGGAGGAGGGAGTGGCCGGCTGTGTTCTAAGCTGCGGAGAGAGTGAGTAAGAAAGAGAGGACTGGAGACTCTCAGGGACTTAGCAGCACGAGATTGTTGGTGACCTTGATAAGAGCAATTTCAGTGGGCGGTGAGCACAGAGGTCAGACTGTCTAGCACTGGAGGTGAATGAGAGGTGGGGAGGTAGAGATGGTGTGTCCAAGACAACTACTTGCAGTGATGTGGGACTTGGATTTTTTTTTTTTTTTAAAGGGAAGAGGCTTAAGCAAGTTTAATTGCTAGTAGGAGAAGCAGTAACGTATTTTAATAGATTCCAGGGGTCAGCAAACTAGGGCTACTGCCTGATTTTATAAATAAAATTGTATTGGAACCCAGCCACTCCCATTCATGTATGTATTATCGATGACTGTTTTTATGCTGTCACAGCTTACTTACTTTAGTACTTGTGAAAGACACCCTGTGACACAAAACCAAAAATATCTACTCTCTGACCCCCTTACAGAAAAAGTTTGTTAGCCCCTGGTTTAAACTAAAGTATTACATGCCCTTTTAATTTCCACAGAAATGCAAATAAATACAGACCATATCTAAATGCATACATAATGACATACACTAACAATTTCCCAAGTCAAAAGTGCTACGGAAATTCTCCTTCATTCGTTTACAAATTTATCAATTAAAAAAAAAGACAAAAAGACGTAGCTACTGCTCTTCTGCCCATACTACAGTTCTGTTGTTGACAATATAAAGTAAACACATTTTATTCACTACAGCACACCTAGTACCTGGCGCTGAGCCTGACATGTGGTAGGTGCCCAATAAACACTGGTTAAAGCAAAGAATTGAAGGAACCAGGTGCTGTACTAGGGAATTGCCTGGGGCAAGTGGTAGGGGAGCTTTTGAGATTGGGGTAAATAGCAGAGGATTCCCTGTGTACATGAACTTAGAACCATCCCAGTGAGGTTTTTTGGGGGCTGGAATAGATCACATTCCTCTAGAATTAATCTGGAAAGTGAGGGGGAAATGGCCTGGGGAGATCTGGCTAAAGCTGAAGAGTATCCTTGATGTGAAAACAAAATCACAAAGTGGCAGTTTGTAGTTTGGCAGCAGGAAAGGGCAGTCTGCACAGTTCTTTATTTGTTGTGATGAAACAGAAAGTAGAGATGAGCTGAATTTATGTACAGTTCAAGCCAACTTATTCCTCAGGAGCATGTGTTGCTCTGTTAAAAAGTAGGTTAAAGTAACAAGTCAAAAAATGAAAATTTCCAAAAACATTTTGTTTCACTGAAAACAAGCATATATAAGTTGACCAATCTTTTGACACAGGAGCAAGGCTTTTGAGCACAGGGCATCACTCTTTAATAAAGAACACCCATAACATTAACTGAGATTTAAAGTATGGGTGTCTTTAAAGGAGAATGAAAACTTATAGATAAAGGGGAAGCGTTCTGAGTGCAGAATTCTTCTAGAGTTTTTCCCACAATCTTTTGCAGCTATATCGCTCACACTTTAGGAAGCTTTTGACTTGTTCACTAGAAAAAACTCTTTTCTTTGTCTTCATATTTCATCTATTTATGTAATATTTAATGATATCACATCATTAAAATAACAAAATGCAAGTGTCCTAAACAGACGTAGGAAACAACTGCTTCACAGGGAGGATACAATTCATATCAGAAGGTAACCTACTAACCTTGTTCTGTGGTGCGAACGCTGGGGTACAAAGGGAATAGGCGGTGATTCTGGTGACTCCAGGAAAAAGAGGCAAGTTAAGAGGGTTTCTCAGGACTTCCCTGGTGGCGCAGTTGTTGCGAATCCGCCTACCAATGCAGGGGACACGGGTTTGAGCGCTAGTCTGGGAAGATCCCACATGCCGCAGAGCAACTAAACCCATGTGCCACAACTACTGAGCCCATGTGCCACAACTACTGAGCCCATGTGCCACAACTACTGAAGCCTGCATGGCTAAAGCCTGGGCTCCACAACAAGAGAAACCACCACAATGAGAAGCCCATGCACCGCAACGAAGAGTAGCACCCGCTCTCCACAGCTAGAGAAAGCTCATGCGTAGCAATGAAGACCCCACGCAGCCAAAAATAAATAATAAATAAATAAATTTATTTTAATAAAAAAGACTGTTTCTCTGTAAGTGTGGTACAAGCATGTTACAGGGCCCCAGCTGGTGCTCCTTGAGTCACTGACAAGCTGCCAGCATGGCTGGGTCCCCTGAATATTGACTTGGGGCAGCTGTCCCAAGTCATCACACTCTAGGGACTGTGCAGTATTGTGCCCTGGAAAGCATGCATTAAACACTTGCTTTAGCTTCTTCTGGAATGTAGTATGTGGAATAATAGATGACTCCTCTTAACAATGCAACTACCAGAGAATTACAACTGATGAGAGACCAGCCTTATATATCCCATAGCAGATTTAGCTTTGCAAGGCACATTTAACGTTCTCAAACTGCTGAATCTAGAGAGAGACAGTAAAATCTCTGTAAGCATATTCTGGCAGCAAGTCACCGGGTAACTAACAAAGAACACCCTAAATAGCAGGCAAAGATGACTGAACAATATAAAAGTCGAGAATCTAAGCAGTGGTTAATATATTACCATGAACTGAGACTCGGGAGCCCACGTTTTGCAGCAAAGGCCCAGCCAGCTTTCTAATTTATTTTATGCTAAAATTGGGTTGATAAAAAATGACCCTATTCTCTGCTGTCAATACTTTGGGAAAATTTTCCCATAGTTTGGAAATGAGGGAAATAAGATTTCCCTGAGAGAGTTAACTGTAAAACCAAGAATGTCATTGATTACATATAGATATGCAGTCACTCAAGAGATCGAGTATTTCCAATATGAAACCTTTTCATATTGTTCTCTATCAAGGCCTTAATTAATGGTAGAACTTGAAGGGGCCTAAAAGGTTCAAATGTTAGGACTCAGAAAGGTTACATGATATGTTCAAGGTCCTAAGGTCAATTATGAGTTAATCCAGCCTATGACCTAGGTCTCCCAGGTCGTAGTCTCATGTTTTTCTCATTATAACACCCACCTTCTAGTTGGAATTTTCTGATTAGCTGGGGTCACTGTATCCTTAGAGATATGGTTACTATAGCTGAGGACCAAATTACCCTACAAATCAATGAGGTAAAACAACTGTTTATAATGCTTATTGGGTCTGTGGGTCACAATTCAGACAGGGGCTGTGGAGATGACTTGGGGCTAAGATCCCCTGAAGACTCACTCACTCGCTCACTCACATGTCTGCTGACTGATGGTGGCTATTGCTGGGACCTCAACACCTACAAGCAGCCTCTCTATGTAGCCTGAGCTTCCTCACAACATGGTGACTGGCTTCCAAGAGTGGGCATCACGAGACAGTCAGGCAGAGGCTGTATTGCCATTTATGACCCAGCTGGGAAGTCATGCAACATGA
This sequence comes from Balaenoptera borealis, assembly GCF_965194805.1. NCBI lineage: Eukaryota > Metazoa > Chordata > Mammalia > Artiodactyla > Balaenopteridae > Balaenoptera > Balaenoptera borealis. The sequence goes on from NC_138867.1 coordinate 160,364,164, forward strand.
CATCCACCCCATCCTCTTTTTGTTGGGGCAGTCATAGAGTTCTACCCCAGTTCAAGGGGAAGGGAATAGACTTCACCTCTTGACGGGAAGTGGCAAGGTCCTGGAACAGCGTGTGGGGTCAGAAATATTGCTGTGGCCACTTATGGAAATGACAATATGCTACAACTAGAATTAAATGCCTTCTTTACAAGAAAAAAATTAGAGGGAGAAAAGAGGCAGCAGAAGAACAACTAACCAATCACACCTGAAGTCTGAGTATGCCTGCTCCCATTTCTCTCCATCTGGGGAACTTTGCAATGTGTGCTTACTGCAAATTGAATGGGAATAAAGCATGTTAACTCAACCTGATTGACGCTTTTATTTCATTTAAATGTCTAGTTTGGTGTGTTGGAAAGTATGTTTCCAGCTTTTATGCTAGGGATAAGATGTATCCTTCACAATGAGGAAAAGGGGAAAAACTATTTTAATTGAAGAACTTATTTTTTAAAATAGATCATGTACTAGACTATAAAGAAAACATCAACAAATCTCCTAAAGCACAGAGTGCACAGACATTCTCTGACCACAGAGCAATAAAACTATAAATTAGGAACATTTAAACAAAAATTTCCCACCCACTTGGAAATTCAAAAATACCCTTCTCTATATCTCTTGGGCACAAAAGGGGAAATATGATTGCAATCATAGAATATTTAGAAAATAAAAATAATGAAAACACTACAAATCAAAACTCATGGGATACGGCTAAAGCTACATTTTAAGAGGCACATAAATCAGTAAGGAGTGAATAATGACAATGCCAGCAGCAGCAGCAATGGCTAACACTTTCTATTCTAGGAGCTTTATATGTATGGACTCATTTAATCCTCACAGCAACCTACAGGTAGATGCTATTATTTTCATTCTCATTTTACAGAGGAACAAATTGCGACACAGAAGAGATGAGTGATTTGAGCGAGATCATGCAACTAGCCCCTGTCATTCCAGGCACTGGGGTTACACAGTGACCTAGAAGGCAAAGTCTATGCTCTCTTACAGCTGTGAGGTCCTCATTACTGCTGGGCAGGTGTGGGAGTGCCAGCTTCTCACGAGGCCTTCACAGATGCCTTCCTGGATGGGAGGGGCAGAAGTGCCTCATTACCGCCGGGTGGTGGCAAAAGCCCGGAAGCTCCCCTAGGCCTTCTCTGGCAGTACCCCATCTGGGATGGGGAGAGAGGCCTTGTTACTGCCAGTGGGGGTGGAAGTCCAGGCTCCCCGTGTGGTCTCCACTGGTACTGTGGAGAGGGGAGGGAGGAGAGTGTGTATCATTCATGCCTGGTGGGGATGAAACTCCCAGCTCCCTATGTATCCTTCTCTGCCACCACCTTGGCAGGTGTGTTGGGGTGCCTTGGTACAGCCTAGCGGAAGGCTGAAGTCTAGTCTCCCCTCTAGGACTTGCCTGGCATGGGTGGGAGTGGGGTCACAGTTTTGTTTTGTTTTTTTTCTGTGGTTTTTGGCTGGAGTAGAGCTGCTTAGATAATTCTAAAAGTTTTCTATTTCACTAGGCTGACCTATTCCTGGTTCTCTGGCTAAGCAGAGCACGCTTTGGTTGAAGGTTTTTTTTTTTTGTCTGTGCCTGTTGGCGTTTGCAGGTTGCTAGCTTCTTCAGCTCCAAGTCTGGCATATATGAGGTAAACAAACAAACAAGGTAGGAACTAACCATGTGTCATTCCTCAGGTCTCAAAGTCCCTAGCTGATCTGCCTTCCTCTCTCTACCTTTCAGCCTTCTTATGTTTCTTTTATATGTAATGTCCAAGGGTGTTAGTTTCACTTAGCTGGAGGAATATGGGAAAGTACATCAACTTCATCTTCCCAGAAGAAGTTGTCTCTTATGTTAAGAAAAAAAAAAATCTGACAGGATGTGTTCATTCTCAGAGCAGGAGGAGAGTCAGAATGACAGAGAACCACTCATAGGGGTGGAGGGGAGAAAAAGGGAGTGGGATACTGTGCACAAGTGGAAAGGATGGCCCTAGATGTGAACATGGAGAGTTCATCTGAAGTCACAAGAGGAAAAGAGGAGCATCTATTAAACGTGCAGTGAGTTTGGTGGTGAGTGGATGAGGATGTCTCCATGGAATAAGGGAAGCCATCAACTGAGAAAGGGGGCCGGGGTCAGGGAAGGCTGGGGATTTGCAGAGAGAAGCTGCTTTGAAAGGTGGTGGAGAGAACTGACTAGAGGAATACAGAAGGATTTCTCTACATCCTGAAGCCACATAAATTTAGAAGGAAACCAGTTAGCCTAGTTGCTTGTTTTTCTCCAGAACTAGGTACAGAGTAGGCAGATAAATGTGGGTTTAAGCAATAACTGTGCCAGATCAGATGAGAGAAGCAGGAAGAAAAAAAAAAAAAAAAAAAGACATGGAGGGTGAGAGGGCAGACAGCAGAAGCAAGAAAAACTACAATCCTGCAGCCTGTGGAACAAAAACCACATTTACAGAAAGATAGACAAGATGAAAAGGCAGAGGGCTATATACCAGATGAAGGAACAAGAAAAAACCCCAGAAAAACAATTCAGTGAAGTGGAGATAGGCAACCTTCCAGAAAAAGAATTCAGAATAATGATAGTGAAGATGATCCAGGACCTCGGAATAAGAATGGAGACAAAGACCGAGAAGATGCAAGAAATTTTTAACAAAGACCTAGAAGAATTAAAGAACAAACAAACAGAGATGACCAATACAATAACTGAAATGAAAACTACACTAGAAGGAATCAATAGCAGAAAAACTGAAGCAGAAGAACGGATAAGTGACCTGGAAGACAGAATGGTGGAATTCACTGCTGTGGAACAGACTAAAGAAAAAAGAATGAAAAGAAATGAAGACAGCCTAAGAGACCTCTGGGACAACATTAAAAGCAACAACATTCGCATTATAGGGGTCCCAGAAGGAGAAGAGAGAGAGAAAAGACCAGAGAAAATATTTGAAGAGATTATAGTCGAAAACTTCCCTACAATGGGAAAGGAAATAGCCACCCAAGTTCAGGAAGCGCAGAGAGTCCCATACAGGATAATCCCAAGGAGAAACACGCCAAGACACATAGTAATCAAAGTGGCAAAAATTAAAGACAAAGAAAAATTATTGAAAGCAGCAAGGGAAAAACGACAAATAACATACAAGGGAACTCCCATAAGCTTAACAGCTGATTTCTCAGCAGAAACTCTACAAGCCAGAAGGGAGTGGCATGATATACTTAAAGTGATGAAAGGGAAGAACCTACAACCAAGATTACTCTACCCGGCAAGGATCTCATTTAGATTTGATGGAGAAATCAAAAGCTTTACAGACAAGCAAAAGCTAAGAGAATTCAGCACCACCAAACCAGCTCTACAACAAGTGCTAAAGGAACTTCTCTAAGTGGGAAACACAAGAGAAGAAAAGGACCTACAAAAACAAACCCAAAACAATTAAGAAAATGGTCATAGGAACATACATATCGATAATTACCATAAACGTGAATGGATTAAATGCTCCAACCAAAAGACACAGGCTTGCTGAATGGATACAAAAACAAGACCCATATATATGCTGTCAACAAGAGACCCACTTCAGACCTAGGGACACATACAGACTGAAAGTGAGGGGATGGAAAAAGATATTCCATGCAAATGGAAATCAAAAGAAAGCTGGAGTAGCTATACTCATATCAGATAAAATAGACTTTAAAATAAAGAATGTTACAAGAGACAAGGAAGGACACTACATAATGATCCAGGGATCAATCCAAGAAGAAGATATAACAATTATAAATATATATGCACCCAACATAGGAGCACCTCAGTACATAAGGCGACTGCTAACAGCTATAAAAGAGGAAATTGACAGTAACACAATCATAGTGGGGAACTTTAAATATATTTATTTATTTATTTTGGCTGTGTTGGGTCTTCGTTTCTCTGCGAGGGCTTTCTCCAGTTGCGGCGAGCGGGGTCCTCTCTTCATCACGGTGTGCGGGCCTTTCACTGTCGCGGCCTCTCCCATTGCAGAGCACAGGCTCCAGACGTGCAGGCTCAGTAGTTGTGGCTCACGGGCCTAGCCGCTCCGCGGCATGTGGGATCTTCCCGGACCAGGACACGAACCCATGTCCCCTGCATTGGCAGGCGGACTCCCAACCACTGCGCCACCAGGGAAGCCCAATAGTGGGGGACTTTAACACCTCACTTACACCAATGGACAGATCATCCAAAATGAAAATAAATAAGGAAACAGAAGCTTTAAATGACACAATAGACCAGATAGATTTAATTGATATTTATAGGACATTCCATCCAAAAACAGCAGATTACACGTTCTTCTCAAGTGCACACGGAACATTCTCCAGGATAGATCACGTCTTGGGTCACAAATCAAGCCTCAGTAAATTTAAGAAAATTGAAATCATATCAAACATCTTTTCTGACCACAATGCTATGAGATTAGAAATGAATTACAGGGAAAAAAACGTAAAACACACAAAGACATGGAGGCTAAACAATACGTTACTAAATAACCAAGACATCACTGAAGAATTCAAAGAGGAAATCAAAAAATACCTAGAGGCAAATGCCAATGAAAACACGACGACCCAAGACCTATGGGATGCAGCAAAAGCAGTTCTAAGAGGGAAGTTTCTAGCTATACAAGCCTAACAAAAGAAACAAGAAAAATCTCAAGGAAACAATCTAACCTTACACCTAAAGAAACTAGAGAAAGAAGAACAAACAAAACCCAAAGTTAGCAGAAGGAAAGACATCATAAAGATCAGAGCGGAAATAAATGAAATAGAAACAAAACAATAGCAAAGATCAATAAAACTAAAAGCTGGTTCTTTGAGAAGATAAACAAAATTGATAAGCCATTAGCCAGACTCATCAAGAAAAAGAGGGAGAGGACTCAAATCAATAAGATCAGAAATGAAAAAGGAGAAGTTGACAACAGACACCGCAGAAATACAAAGCATCCTAAGAAACTACTACAAGCAACTTTATGCCAATAAAATGGACAACCTGGAAGAAATGGACAAATTCTTACAAAGGTATCACCTTCCAAGACTGAACCAGGAAGAAACAGAAAATATGAACAGACCAATCACAAGTAATGAAATTGAAACTGTGATTAAAAATCTTCCAACAAACAAAAGTCCAGGACCAGATGGCTTCACAGGTGGATTCTATCAAACATTTAGAGAAGAGCTAACACCTATCCTTCTCAAACTCTTCCAAAAAATTGCAGAGGAAGGAACACTCCCAAACTCATTCTATGAGGCCACCATCACCCTGATCCCAAAACCAGACAAGGACACTACAAAAAAAGAAAATTACAGACCAATAGCACTGATGAATATAGATGCAAAAATCCTCAACAAAATACTAGCAAACAGAATCCAACAACACATTAAAAGGATCATACACCACGATCAAGTGGGATTTATCCCAGGGATGCAAGGATTCTTCAATATACGCAAAATGTGATACACCATATTAACAAGTTGAAGAAGAAAAACCATATGATCATCTCAATAGATGCAGAAAAAGCTTTTGACAAAATTCAACACCCATTTATGATAAAAACTCTCCAGAAAGTGGGCATAGAGGGAACCTACCTCAACATAATAAAGGCCATATATGACAAACCCACAGCAAACATCATTCTCAATGGTGAAAAACTGAAAGCATTTCCTCTAAGATCAGGAACGAGACAAGGATGTCCACTCTCACCACTATTATTCAACATAGTTCTGGAAGTCCTAGCCACGGCAATCAGAGAAGAAAAAGAAATAAAACGAATACAAATTGGAACGGAAGAAGTAAAACTGTCACTGTTTGCAGATGACATGATACTATACATAGAGAATCCTAAAACTGCCACCAGAAAACTGCTAGAGCTAAGTAATGAATATGGTAAAGTTGCAGGATACAAAATTAATGCACAGAAATCTCTTGCATTCCTATACACTGATGATGAAAAATCTGAAAGAGAAATTATGGAAACACTCCCATTTACCATTGCAACAAAAAGAATAAAATACCTAGGAATACACCTACCTAGGGAGACAAAAGACCTGTATGCAGAAAACTATAAGACACTGATGAAAGAAATTAAAGATGATACCAACAGATGGAGAGATATACTATGTTCTTGGATTGGAAGAATCAACATTGTGAAAATGACTATACTACCCAAAGCAATCTACAGATTCAATACAATCCCTATCAAATTACCAATAGCATTTTTTACGGAACTAGAACAAATCATCTTAAAATTTGTATGGAGACACAAAAGACCCCGAATAGCCAAAGCAGTCTTGAGGGAAAAAATCGGAGCTGGAGGAATCAGACTCCCTGACTTCAGACTATACTACAACACTACAGTAATCAAGACAATATGGTACTGGCACAAAAACAGAAACATAGATCAATGGAACAAGATAGAAAGCCCAGAGATAAACCCACGCACCTATGGTCAACTAATGTATGACAAAGGAGGCAAAGATATACAATGGAGAAAAGACAGTCTCTTCAATAAGTGGTGCTGGGAAAACTGGACAGCTACATGGAAAAGAATGAAATTAGAATACTCCCTAACACCATACACAAAAATAAACTCAGAATGGATTCGAGACCTAAATGTAAGACTGGACACTATAAAACTCTTAGAGGAAAACATAGGAAGAACACTCTTTGACATAAATCACAGCAAGATCTTTTTTGATCCACCTCCTAGAGAAATGGAAATAAAAACAAAAATAAACAAATGGGACCTAATGAAACTTAAAAAAAAAAAAAAGACATGGAGGGTGTGTATAAAGGAGTGATTATGATGATGAAACACAAAGTCAGTACCATAGCATGGCACAAGTACAGAAGGCACTATTTTTATTGTATTTTGCAACACAGAGACCTAGCGTTGACTCTAATGTGGATGAGGAAGAACCTGAGTAAAGGGCCAGTGAATATTTGGGGGTGATTGAATTGGGAGTCCTAATAGGGCTGGAGAATTGTTAAGGTGGGACTGGTAAATTAGAGGCACCCAAAGATAGGAGATGATGGCCATAGAGAAGATATTTGAAATTGAGATTTAGGAGGTGAAATAGATATTGGAAATGAAAGATCTAGGATATGAGAAGGTGTAGCTGAAGTGAGGTGGGGGGTGCTTAGCAAACTACATGCCCTTAACAAACTTCCCATTGAGAATAACTAAAAACAATGAATAAAATATAGAAATATATATATATTTAAATGCATCAGGGACCTGCTAATAAAGTAAGGCCAAAAGGAATTCTAAGCAAGGCCCAAGTGAGATGACCCAGGCACTGATAATGGCCTTTGCACTGAGGACTTTTGACAAATCAGGGGATCTTGAGATCCAGTGTTCACAGCCTTGTGAAATATGGATGATAGTTGACAAAGCCTAGGTCCAGCCCAAAGAGGGCAGCATAAAAGACAATCCTACATAAAGCTCGAAAGGGTATACTAGAAATAAAATTGCCCCCATTGCAGACAACAAGGACATTTGCTTATGTTAAAATTTGGCGCTGGTAAAGGAGAAGAAAAATCTTTCCTGAAAGTTTCTAAGTACAAGCTAGCCCTCACGTGTGAGTTTTGTTGCCAGAGTTGCACTACCTGGGTGGTCTGGAAAACCTTCAAGCTGAGAATTTAGTTTAAAGTGGCCCTCCTTCAGTAGTACCCATGAGCATCTGGCAGAAACACATGCAAATCCTTTTTAAATGAACTCCCTTCTATCTAGGCTTCAAAGAATTCCCATAGAAATATGAATTCACAATTAGAAAAGAAAAGCATCATGAGCGAGACCCAACAAAATAACAAGCAACTCACATCACCCACAAAAAGTCAATCAGGTGTTGGAAATATCAGATAGTATAAAATTTATATACAGTTTATAATGATTAGAGAGCAGAAACTAGGGAGTCATCTGCAGGAGATAAGATTTTTACATAGACATAAAAATACATATTAAAGATGGGGACTTTGCTGGTGTAGTCTTTTTATAGGTTTTATAAACCACTTGAGCCTATTATCAGTCATTTTAGTGTCTGACATGTTTGGAACTATCAGTGCTTTGTTGGTTTATGGCTTAAATTCTTTTTCTGGTCCGTTTCCTTCTTCCCTTCCCCCCACTTTAAAAATTTTCCTATACATAAAAATAGAATTAAGATTTTTTTTAGTAAAATTGATACTTATAAGGTCAATATTTTAAAAATGCATTTCTATATACCAGCAACAAAAAATTAGAACGTGTAATAAAAAGACAGATGCCATTTACAGTAGAATCAAAAATATTAATTACCTAGGAAGAGATTTAACAAAATATGAGTAAGACCTATATACAGAAAATCATAAAATGACTGAGAGAAATCAAAGGAAATTTAAATAAATGGAAAGAGATACTATGTTTATGGGTAGGAAAATTCAATATTATAAAGTTGTCATTGCTTTTCCAATTGATCCATAGATTTCTTTTATTACATTTAAAATCCCAACAAAGTATTTATTTTGACCAGTGGGCATTGAGGAATGGATAGTGGAACTTGGCAAGTTGATTCTCAAGTGTATCAGAACGGACACTGAAAATCAGTTGAGAAAGTATGAGCTATAAATAACTGATGCTGAGACAACTGGGTATTCATATAGAAAAGAAGGTATCTGAACCCCTACCTCACACCACATGCCAAAAATCAGTTCTAGGTGTCTAAAAGACTCAAAATTAGGTAGAGTTTTTGAACTTTTTGAAAGTAATAAAAGAAAATGCCCTTTTCAATTAACGGATGAGAAGAATCTCTGAAGCGAGACAGAAAAGCACAGGGAGTAAAGTAAATTACTATTAAAGTCAATTACATTAAAATGAAGAACTTCTGTTCATCAAGATATACCATAACAGAAGTGAAAAGGTGAGTCACACACTGGGAGAGGGTATTTGCTATACCCATATGACAAAGGGTTAGTATCCAGACCATATAAAAACTATAAGCCATTCAGAAAACTACAACCTAATTTATTTTAAAGGGGAAAAAGATTTGACTGGGCATATCACTGAAGAGAGAACACAAATGGTAAAATAACATATGAAAATATGTTCAACTTCATTTGTAATCAGGGAAATGCAAATTAAAACCACAGTGGCATATTATTTCAATCTCATCAGCTTGACAAAAATTTTTCAATGTGGAATACCAAGAATTAGAGATGTGGAACCACTGAATTCTTATACAGTGTTTGTGGGAGAGTCAATTTATTTCAACCATTTTGGAAGATAATTTGCATTATCTATTAGGTTGAAGGTATGCATGCCTTTTGACTCAGCAATTCTACTCTCTGATGTTTGGCCTAGAGAAACTCTTGTACACATGTAGTGGGCGGTAGGTACAAGATGTTCATAGTAGCATATCTGTAAGAGCAAAAACTAGAAATAACCAAGATATTCACCAACAGTAGAATGCAGTAAAATTCTGGTATATTCATATAATTGAATACTATACAGAAATAAACATGAATAAACTGTAGTTATTTGCAACAACGTGGATGCATCTCAGGAACATGTTATTAAGTGGAAAAAGTATGTCCCAGAAAGACCCATATGGTAAATTCCAATTATATGAAGTTCAAAAGCATGCAAAAATCATATATACATACATATATATGTATATATACATACACAAACAGATGTATATATAGAATGATTAGGAAGGATGGGATTGGAGAGGGACACATAGGGGCTTAAATGTTCTATGTCTTAAATGGGACAGTAGGTGCACAAGTGATCATGTCCTTGTTACTTTTTTTATCCTTAAACATTTATTTTATAAATATTCTTTTGTATATATCCGATACTTAATAAAATGTCAAGGCTCTTTGGAATTGAGGAGGTAAAAAGAGCTTTATCACAGAATGATTTCATGCTGGAAAGTTAGAAACAACAACAAAGGTCCCCAGTAAAGGTCTGGTTAAATAAATTAAGGTACATCTGTATAACAGAATAGCATCCAGCAATGAAGTGCATACACTGACATGAGATGTTCCTTGTATAGTAGATGAAAGAAGTTACAGAACAGTATGATATCTCATTTACATAAGAAATATAAAAATACACATACATAAGAATATAAAAAGCATTTAGTGAGTACACCAAAAAGTTAACTGTATTGGAATCTGGGTGTTGACTATTAGAATTATATTTAGGTTGTTTTCTCTTGATTTCTTCTCATTTTTTTCTACCAGAAACATATATTACTATTATACCAAAAAAAGTCAGAGAAAGAGTAGCAAAGAATATCTAAGAAACATCAGAAAGAAGAATGTAAATATAAAATATTTGGAAATGACCTTCACAAAATATATTAACATATTATTTGAAGAAAATGGTTACACTTTTATTAGAGTTAAAAATGAGATTTGAAGATAAATGGATTTATCTATCTATCTATCAAGTTTCTGGCTAAAAGGCAATATAATAAAGATTTAACTTCTTTCCCATTTAATTTACAGGATTAAAATAATCCCAAACAAAATCACAATGAAGTTTTTTTTGTTTTTTGTTTTTTGTTTTTAAGGGCAAATCATTCATTTATTGTTTAAAGATTGCACGACAACATCTGAATTTCTGTAGCACAATGTAAATGTTTTACTTTTTTGATAAAGCAGAGTATAATAGAAAAAAACAATTAGTTTCCAGTAATATCTATATCTCTATTCAGAATTAAGTCTTCCACAGACATGTCACCTGGAAACAAAAGCCTGTTACAAAAAGCAAAGCTTCTACAAGAGCGGCTACTTTTCGGGCAGGGAAAGGTTCATCCCTCTAGGGGGATGCTGTGCTATGTAAAATGGCTGCAAGGTCACAGCCTTGAGGGCGCTGGAAGTCTATTCTCCTATTCCACATGATGTAGTGTGGTGAACTTCAAACGTCCGTTCATCTGCAACCAAGCTGGCAACCTTTAACTGATTATTTCAAGCAGGTAAAAAATAAATTAAAAGAAATCCCTACACTGATGTTCCTTGATTTACACTGTTAAATCGTTCATTAACATGTAATTCTGGCTAAGAATTACATTTGAGACTCCTTGTTCAGATTTCGGTTAACAGTACAAATCTTTCCGAAATTCAAGTTCTTATTAATCAATCATTTGTCAGCTAGGATACATTCAGGCATCAGCTGCAACTACAGAATAGATGCACTGCCTCAGCGCTTTGGAAAGACAGAATCTAGAACACTACTAGCAGACAAAATATCTGTTACTAGACAGCATATGTGCAGTACAGCAAGATAAAAACATATATTCATATGCTGGCTTGTTTAAGCCTCAAGCCCTCAATCCTTTGTTGAAATACAATAATTTCATTCCTATGGTTTTTTTTTTTTTTCATTCCTATGGTTTTTAATACCAAAAACTCAACCTCCAGGAGGGCTAAAGTCTAATTTATACTCCAAACCAAGTAGCAGTGCAGTTCGCTACTACTGAGGCTGAATCCATAAAGACTTCAAGACCACGTCCAGAAGACAAGTTATTATATATAATACCCTAGAAGGTCTGAAACATAATAATCATATACATAGCAGGTCCTCCAGAGCTTTTTACCTATAACATGTTTTTTGATGAAAGTTATTTAATGTACTGGAGATAACTGTGACTTACTGATCAAATATTTGAGTACTTGTACTTACCTGGGATTTCATTTCTGGTGAAAGAAAAAGGAAGAACAGGACTCACTTAAAAAAGAAAACAAACTTTATAAGTGAAAGTAAAAATCTTATCACACACTATCACTTTTGGAAGCAGCATAGAGGGGCAGTCAACGGTAAAACACTGGTGAAGTAGGTCAAAACTCTAGGCCAAAAATCCATTATTATTATCATCAGTGACAGTACCACAACTGTGCCCTTCATAATTAATAATCACTCCTAAGAATCTTCATTTGGCACCAGATGATGCGTTTAAGAGAAACACTCTGGGAGGCTTTGAATCAGTCTTGGTTTTTTGTTAGCCAAGTTACAGGAAAATTTTTAAAGTGGGGGGAAGGGAAGAAGGAAACGGACCAGAAAAAGAGTTTAAGCCATAAACCAACAAAGCACTGATAGTTCCAAACATGTCAGACACTAAAATGACTGATATAGGCTCAAGTGGTTTATTAAACCTATAAAAAGACTACACCAGCAAAGTCCCCATTTATCTGTAGAGTTCAGAAACTAAAACAAGGAATATTTTAGCTTAAAACCGTATCTCAAGAGAATCATATACACTTCACATGAATAAAAATACCTGAAACCAAAAAAAAAACAAAAACAAAAAAACCTGAAACCAAACATTTTTAATTGCTCCAATACCCCAAATATAAAGAAAAGATTAATTCAGAAGACTGGGCAATCTCTATCTCCCCTCCACACTAACCACCCATCCCATGGAAGACCAAGGGAGATCAGACTTTCCAGACTTAGGCAACACCTGGCTGCCGCAAAATTCTACGGAGACTCCTTGTGGAACAGCAGTCTCCCATCTCTTGTGTCTCTCCCTGTCATGATCATGCAGGAAGCAAGTCTGGCTGTGCTATTTGTTATCACTGTCTGTCACCCATCTGCAACATGATATTGCTACAAAGGTAAGTACAAAGTAACGTATCTAGTTCCCTTTCCCCCAGAAGGTTGAGGCTCAGGTACAGGGGTAATTCTCCTGCGCACACAGTCATAATTTAGGCCGACTCAGTGACTTCAACAGGCTTCATCATGTGATCAGGTTTGTTGCCAGCTGCATAATGCTCCCACATCTGTAGGTAGAGCTGCTCTAGTTCCATTGTGTATTGTTTGGTGTTGAACAGAGGGCTAGCTATTCTCTGCTTCCAGACTTTGCCACGAATTCTCTTCAGGTATTCTAGATCAGTTCCCAGTTTCACAGCTATGTCTTCATACTCTTGTCTATTTTTAGCAATCAGCTCAAGACAGCCTAAACAAGTGAGCTGGGAAGCTGCAACTCGGGAAGCAAGAGTCTCTCCTGGCATAGTCACCATGGGTGTCCCCGACCAAAGGACATCCATCCCTGTGGTGTGTCCATTACAGAGTGGAGTGTCCAAGCAGACATCAGCCAGCTGGCCTCTCCGAACATGTTCCTCTTTAGGAGCAACTGGTGAAAAAATGATACGGTTCTGGGGAAGGCCCATATTTTGCACGTACTGTTGAATATTAGGTTCTCCTACTGCTGGGAAACGCAACAGCCACAGTACGCTATTGGGAACACGCTTCAGAATATTTGCCCACATCTGCAAAGTAGATGGGTCAATTTTATATAACTGATTAAAGTTACAGTACACAATGGCATCTTCCGGTAACCCGTACTGAGAACGTGTGGTTACAATAATGGTACGGGGAACCTCCTCTCCAGTGGCAGCCTTATTGTTGATCTGGGTAGTTGCCAGTCCATTGCTAATACTGAATCCATTCATTGTTATCTGAATTTGTCCTCTGTTAATCATTTCAATAACTGCTTCTGCAATCGTATTCATAGGAATGACAGGCATATTGAGAGCTATATTACTGCTGTCTGTGTTGTTTCCTCCATCAGGACATTTCATCTTGACAATTTTCACATCTGCTAGACTATCAAGAAATGCTTTGAGGTCGATGCCATTCAGCACAATTCGATTGTCATAAATGTGCCCATTGGACTTAAAATCGATGACTGCTTTTTCCTTCAGGTGAGGGAACATGTTAGCATGATCACCAATAAAGAAAGTATGGGGCATATAAGCCAGTTTCTCAGAATACTGCTCAGCAACTTCAGCAGGTGAAGTTTCCTGATCAGTGATGATATAATCCATGAAAAGTGCGCCACTAGTCCCAGGGTACCCCAGCCACATTGCCTGAATAGGAGCTGGCCTGAGAGCAAAGAGTTCATTTCGAGCACCCCTGGTATAACCATTCATATTTACAAGGATGTGTATACCATCTTGATGGATGCGATCAGCTGCTTTTCCATCGCATGGAATCTGAGAAAGATCAACGAAATGATCGGCTTCTGCCATCACCTTCGCTCGGAAGTTTGTGCCATCATCTGGGCTCAGGGCATAACAGAATACCTCAAATTTATCACGATTGTGCATGCCTGGAATAGACTGCATAAGATGAGAAGTAGGATGGTTCCCAAAGTCAGAACTCACGTATCCTACACGCAGTCGACCATCACTGAGCTTCAAGTCCTTTGGATGTTCATATGGTGGTTTATGAAGGACACTGATGTTATCCAGGCAGAGGTGCCCATGCCTCTCGGCAATAGCCTTCCTGACGCCGTGAGAAAGAGGATATAACATGCTGTGATGAGGCTGCACGGAAGGCAACCTGTTCTTCTCTAACTGGTCAGCCACAACGCTGACCAACCTCTTCATGCGCTCATCATAGTCTGTCCAGTCACAGACAGTCTGCAGGCAATGAGCCAGATTACAATAAGCGTCAGGAAAATCAGGTTGAAGCTTCAGAGCAGTGCGATAAGAAGCAATTGCTTCTGGAATATTCCCTGAATCCTTGTGAATGGAAGCCAGATTGCTGTGGGCTTCCGCAAATGCAGGGTCAATCTGAATGGCACGGGTATAACACTGCAAGGCTCCCTGAACATCCTGCATCCCCGTTAGAGTGTTTCCCATATTACAGTAGGCCTCAGCAAAGGTAGGACGGATTCGAATAGCCTCCTTATAATGCATCAGAGCTTCCTGCACTTTTCCCTGCTGCTGCAATACACTTGCTAAATTTGAATGGGCAGCAGCAAACTCTGGGAAGACTTCTAATGCTTTACGATACAAGCGAACTGCCTCTTCAATGTTTCCCTGTTCTCGCTTGGTATTGGCTAGGTTATTCAGAGAGTCTGCATGGGTGGGACACAGCCAGAGAGCTGTATTATAACAATCTTCTGCTTCGGCAACACTGCCCTTCTCTTTGAGAGCGTTGGCTAGGTTGCAGTAAGCGGCCGGGAAGTGTGGTTGCAATTCAATAGCTCGCCTGTAGGTGTCTATTGCCAGATCTATCAGGCCTTGCTCATAGTATACACAAGCCAGGCTGCCATGTACCACTGCATGATTTGGACTCAAGCTTAGGGCACGAAGGTAAGCTGCCACAGCTCGTTCAAAAATCCGTGCCTCTTTGAAGACATTTCCTAAATTGATATAAGCATCCAGAAAATTGGGGTCATGGGTGACAGCCTTTTCAAAGTGATGAATTGCAAGCCAAATCTCCCCTTGTGCATTGAAAACACAGCCAAGATTACTCCAAGCTACTGCAAAGTTCGGTTGCGTCTCAATTGCTTTCAAATAACATGCCTTGGCTTCTTCCAAGCGACCCAGGGCTTTGAGCAGGTTCCCCAGGTCACTGCAAACACAGTACAGATCAGGATTGTACTGAAGAGCAGAGGCGTAAGCTTGTACTGCCCCTTCCATGTCGCCTGCTGCTACCAAAGCGGCTGCCAGGTTAATATAACCATCGATGAAATCTGGTTTGAGACGCAACGCATGCCGGTAATGCTCGATTGCTTCCTGCAACTGCCCGCTTTCCTTGTACACATTCCCCAAATTCGAATAGGCTTCTGCCAGAAGAGGGTTCTTTTTAATTGCCAGACTACTAAAGTGGGCAGATCCGTCCAGCCTTCGACACCGGAAGTGTATAGATGAAAGTAATAAAAGTACACCAGTATTGTCTGGCTCTTGTCTCCAGAGCTGCATGCAGTGTCTCTCAGCTGCCTCAAAATCTCCCGCCTGATAGGCTCGACGTGTCAACTCTGCTAACCCTTGGAAGGAAAGCATACGTTTCGTTGGGTCTGTGCTGTCGGCCACGTTGCCCACGGAAGACGCCATCTGGAGCTTCTGGAGGGAGTGCGAAAAGAGGGTAATTGAGTCCCGCTGCTGCCACTACTGGCAAGAATGTTTCTAGAGGTAGCAAATACAAGGGCAGCAGCCGTACCACTGCTTTGGCGGGCTTAAGCGGCGGCAACAGTTACATACACTGAACCTTAGGAACTCTGGTTGGCCATCTATGTCTCACGGTCTTGAAAAAATCACAATGAAGTCTTTTTTAATTGATAAAATGGTTCTAAAGTTTATCTGGAGATGCAAGAGGGAAGAGATGTGGGGACATATGTATATGTATAACTGATTCACTTTGTTATAAAGCAGAAACTAACACACCATAGTAAAGCAATTATACTCCAATAAAGATGTTAAAAAAATACAAAGTTTATCTGGAAGAATAAACGGGGCTATTGATAATAGAATTCTGAAAATTAAAATTAAGAGGTTAGACTTGTTCTAATGGATACATTTTAAAATGAATGCTAAAGCGACAACCGTTGAACCACTATGATACAGTCAAATAGAAAGCTCTTATACATCTAGTAGAAAGTGCTCAAACATCTCTTTATATTTTTGGAAACAGTGAATGTTGGAGGAAATAATGGTAATAGAGAAAGTATAAAATAATGTTGGAATAATGGTTAAGGAAGGGTAGTTAATTTTTTACCTTAAAATACGTTCTAAAACAAATTTGACTGTATTTACCTAAAATCAATTATAGAGAAGTTAATGTAAAAAAATTTAAATCATTATTCAGAGGGAGCACAGAAAATATGTAACAGATTCACGATGGTATAAGTCACTAAATCCAATGACTTTGCAGGACCAACTGATAATCTTGACTACCAACACTCTTTTTCTTCCCTTTGCTTCCTTTGACTTCTATGACACACACTGCCCTGATTTTTCACCTCACTTTGGTTGCTACTTTTCCAATTCCTTTGCAAGATTATCCTCCTTTGAAAGCCATTACATGTTTGAGTTCCTCAGGGCCCATTCCTTCTCTACACTGTCTCCCAAGATATTCACATTTACCCACGGCTCCAATTACAACCTCTACTCAGGTGACTCAAATTTAACTCTCCCCCAGGCATTTCTTACCTATCAGTATAAGTCAGAATCCCTGAAAGGGAAAGGTGGCACACTCAAATGTACCGTAATTAAGGAGACTGTAGTCAAGAGATCATTTGCAAAGCGTTTGGGGAAAACAACAGAGGACAGTAGTCCAGCATCTCAGGGAGCTTTTACTGCCTAGGCTTAAAGGAGGAGGTTAGGGACTTCCCTGGTGGCTCAGTGGTTAAGAATCCACCTGCCAGTGCAGGGGTTCAAGCCCTGGTCTGGAAAGATCCCACATGCCACAGAGCAACTGAGCCTGTGCGCCACAACTACTCAGCCTGCACTCTAGAGCCCGCGAGCCACAACTACTGAGCCCACGTGCCGCAACTACTGAAGCCTGCGTGCCGCAACTTCTGAAGACCGGGCACCTAGAGCCCGTGCTCTGCAACAAGAGAAGCCACCGAAATGAGAAGCCCACTCACTGCAACGAAGAGTAGCCCCCACTTACCACGACTAGAGAAAGCCCGGGCGCGGCAAAGATCCAACCCAGCCAAAAATTACTTAATTAATTTTTTAAAAAAGGAGGAGGTGGAAATGATTACTGGATTCGAGAGAGAAAAAAGAGGAAGAGGTGGGAGGAAGAAGAGCAGGAGGAGCAGGAGGCAGAGGAAGAGGGTTTGAAGGAGGCAGGGTGGAAAGAGGAGGAGGTGGGGAAGAGGAAGAGATGATGCAGGATGTATATCGTATCAAGTAAATACTCAGCCTTCACGCTTCTTCCTTCACGTACCTCCTATGGGCTGAACGCAACTAGAAGGCAGAGCACACGGGAGCAGGTGCTGGGGATACATGGAATCTTGACATCCCACACACGTCAATGTCTCCGGGCAGGGATCAGCGTAGAGATGGGTGGAGAGTGGCTCTAGATGGGGAGGCAGAAGATATCTACCTAACAGACACCTCCGGCTTGGCTTCTTCTCTAGGACATCCCAGGGATATTTAAAACTCAGCAGGTCCAAGATTAAACTCATGAACTGCCCACTCCACAACCTCTCAAGAACAAGACTAATGAAAAACAAACTGGTCCTCTTTCAGTGTTTTCTGTGTCATCAAATGGTATCAAGGTCAGGCCTGTCTTCCCATAACTGTGCAGGAATGGATTGGAGTGGGGCAAGAGTAGGTGCAAATAGATCATTGAGGACGCTATTCCCCTAGTCCAGACACAGATGATGATAGAATGGGCTGAGGAAGTGTTGGTAATGATGAACAGAAGTGGATGGATTGAAGTGGATAGATTGAAGAGATATTTAGAAAGCAAAATTGTTAGGACTTGTTATGAGATTGGATGTTTGGAGGTAAAAGTAATGTGGTTGTCAAAGATGACACCTTCAGTGATTTCCCATAGATCTTAGGAAGGAGACACAACTCCTTAACATGGACTTACTGGCCCTGCGTGGTCAGCATCCCCCACTTCCCACCCTTCAACCTTCCGCCTTCACTTATGCCAGGCCCCTCTGAGGATGTGGACCATGTTCTACATTCTTTCAGTCCTTCCTGTTTCCTGTGCTTGCCCCTGAGCAGGACATTTGGACCTGCTCTTTCCACTGCCTGTAATGCTCTTAGCCCACTACCTAAGTCCTCTTTATCATTCTTAGCTCAGTCACCACTTCCCCAGGAAAGCTTCCCCTGACTTCCCTAACTAGACCTAACCCTCCTATGAAAGCGCTCCTAGACTGGGTCCTTCCCTCTGTAGCCTCTATCCTTTAGTAGCTTACACACACTTGTGTGGCTTTTCAGTGAACGTCTAACATATTCTCAATCCCCCACCAGGATATGAACTCCACGAGGACAGGGGCTGTGTCTTTCTTGTCTCACAATAAATAGTCTTATTGCCTCTCGTAGTGCTTGGCACCTTGTAGTACACACACACACACACACACACACACACACACACACACACACTCTTTAATGAATGAATGAATAAAAGTAAAAGCAATGGAATACATCATGCAGAAACACACTGATGGATTTAATAGACTTAAATTATAATCTTCTCTATATTAAACAAGAGTAAGGAGTAAATGATAAGTGATAAACTTAGAGATATATTCATAATATAAAGACAAGAAGACTATATCTCAGTAGAGTTCTTGCCACATCAACAATACAAATAATACCCAACAGGAATTGACAAAAACAAAACAAAACAAAAAAAAAACCCTAGAACAGAAAGAGTTATGACAACTTTTCACTGTAAAAATTGAAACTCCAAATAAAACTGGCCTAAACAATATGGAAACCCACTGTATCACGTAACCAGAAGGATAGGATGGCTTCCCTCAGGATCATGAGATGGTACCCAACGATCACCGGGGACAGCATGCTTTCTTGTGCACATTCATCAGAGGAGAAATGCAGTCTCTTTGTTAGCAATACAATACAAATCCTGGGCTTCCCTAGTGGCGCAGTGGTTGAGAATCTGCCCGCCATTGCAGGGGACACGGGTTCAAGCCCTGGTCTGGGAAGATCCCACATGCCGCGGAGCAACTAGGCCCGTGAGCCACAACTACTGAGCCTGCACGTCTGGAGCTTGTGCTCCGCAACAAGAGAGGCCGCGATAGTGAGAGGCCCGTGCACCACCATGAAGAGTGGCCCCCGCTTGCCGCAACTAGAGAAAGCCCTTGCACAGAAACGAAGACCCAACACAGCCAAAAATAAATAAATAAATAATAAAAAAATAAAAGGAATTCCTTTAAAAAAAATATTTAAAACGTGAAATTTTGATGACGTTTTAAAAAAAAAAGCATATTCAAGGAAATATAGAAACCTGTGATCTTTGGTGGGATTAGTTTACCTAGCTGTGTACTGAAAGGTAATGGTCTTTTGAGCCCCCTCTCTCACACTATCCTGCCCCTTGGGGCCACAGATAAACCTGTTAGCTAGAAAGCAAGCTGGTTGAGGCTGGGCAAAGATTTATGTATATCACCCAGGGCAAACTTTTTTCTGAAAAGGTGGGAAAAGCCTCAATAGCTATGAGGAAGGTGGATTCCAGAAGGCATGAATTAGCAATGGTCCTGAAGGGAATCCGGCAAGGGAATTCGGAGAAGATGGTCAGAGAATGAGGGCCGAGCTAGGAAGGGGCAGGATTGATATATGAGCCATAGTCCTTCATTGCGTTTGGAAATGGCTGCATTTGGCAGAAGACATCCTTATTCTTCAACGAACAGAAACATTTGCTTCCAAGTCATCGGATTTTTTGCTCCCCTAAATAAATACTTCTGGATTCAATCAGAGTGGGAGACAAACAAGTTTAGTTGTTTAAAATCCCACTCATATTTCTGAGCCGTTTTCTTATCAATTATCATTGGAGTATCTTTCACTTAGTAAGTAACTGAGGTGCTAATTCTTGGTCTTGAAATGTGATACCAGACCCAAGCCATATTCTTTGAAATCATTGGGTTAATGTGTCTTCATCTAGAAATGTGACTTCTCCTAAAACGATTTCCCTTAAAAACTGTGGGACATTGAACCATTCCAATTACCATTGGGCTCGCCAGTGATACAGATGGTGGGAAATTCCACCATACTTTATATATTATCTCATTGCCACTATAGCAAGAACTTGCTGAATTCTTTAGAGATTATGATGTTATTAACTCAGGTTCCATTTATAGGCCAGCATGACAAGGACAACTGCTTTCCTGTGTTGCATTTATTTCTTGATACTGATTCTTCCTCTTGCTTAGAAGCAGTTCCTTCATTGTTTCAAGTTAGTTACATTAATTTGGATCCGTTTTCCAATGTCAGACTATTTGCTTTTAATCATATGGTCTTGTCATCTGCATGTGTACTTTATTCTTAAGTTACTGATTACATTTAGAGGTAAATGAGTTAATATGCACCCTCACAGATCAACAAGAAACCATTACACATCTAGGCAGTAGTGACATAGAAATAAAGGCTACCTCTTTTGTAAGCAGTTTTTTTTTAATGTGAGTCCAGTAGCACTGAAACTTTCTTCAGCCTTACATATTTGAGTAGATTTTAGTATGTTATCTGTGTGGATTATGAGTTTGTAGGCTTTGGCTCTGAAAGCTGTAATTACCAATGTTTGAAAGACATCTGTGAGGGTGAGGATATGGAGAAGATAAGCCAAAAGCAAGATATATAATTACCACACCCTGTCTTCCTATTGGGAACTCTGGATGTTTGAAGCAATTAGGACGTTTTACACAGGTCCTTCTCCTATCAGAGTGCAACATCAGGTTGCTCTGAATGTAAGTCATCAATCTTTCAGGCAGGAAGTGTCCTCTCTCACATACACTATCAGCTCATAGGTCCTTCAATGACTAGGGGTGGAAAAGATCCATACTTCTCTATTACTGAGTGAACATATCCCTGACTGTCCTGCTATAAAGGCAATTTTTATAGAGGGAAAAACACTGGGCCTGGAGTCAGGA
Organism: Balaenoptera borealis; assembly: GCF_965194805.1. Classification (NCBI taxonomy): domain Eukaryota; kingdom Metazoa; phylum Chordata; class Mammalia; order Artiodactyla; family Balaenopteridae; genus Balaenoptera; species Balaenoptera borealis. The sequence continues at coordinate 160,385,530 of NC_138867.1, forward strand.
GAGCTGATTCCCAGCTCTGAATCTCTCATGTGCTATGACCCTGGCCAAGGCTTCAAGCCTCAATTTTCCCAACTGAAAAATGGAAATAGTATAACTACCTCACAGAATGATCACAAGCAAAATGGACATATTTATGAAAGTGCTTTAAAAATACTATGAAATTTCTATACAGTTCAGGATATAGAAAATAAAAAATCATGTAGAGTTGCACCATTTCTTTGGAATGTTAAATATTTGTTTCTGTTTTCATCTCTGGTTAAATACTGAACATATATGCTTTCAATATTTAGGAATGCACTGAATGCAGAGCTCCGCTATGAGTAGCTATGACTTGGAAATATTGGGAGAAATGACAAGATTCCTTGTTATTGATAATTAACAAAGGAACCCTTTCTTTCAAAGGTAAGGGTAGCTTAAACCTGACTCAGTACTTTGCTCTGCCTGATTTTCTTTAAGGAAAACTGCTGAAAAGTTTTCTAAGAATAAGTGAGGTGAGATTGGCCCTTGAGTAAGGAGAGTGGGCAGCTAAAGCCTAAAGCTTCTTTCTCAATAACAAGTTTAAGTGCCTTGTTTATTTTCATGGGATTAAGTGACACTTGTATAAATACCTTACTGAGTAATGGTGCTGTGGCAAAAGTGAAGTTTATTTAAGACACTGCTCCACCCAAGGTGAGCAATTAAAGCAGGTATGTGAACTAAGTCACCTTTGGCTTCTCTATTCAACCCGATGAGTAAGTAGTACTAGAAAGGAAAAATGGTGTGGGGTATATGGCATGGCTGGAGGTGGGAAGAAATAGGAAGGCAGAAGAAGCCTCCCTGAAAGAATGAAGGAAGTGTGAACGGTGGTAGGGAAACTATAACAATTGAAAATTGATTCCGACTATTGATATCAGTCTATCAAGTTAATGCAAATTAAGGTGGCATGAGATTTCTTAAAAAAAAAAAAAAAAGCCTTTTCCCCATACAGTGTAATAATAACCACCTTATTTTAAATGTAGCCAAGAAGGGCTGTATTTGCTCATGTGATAGGGTTTCCATACTTCCCACACCTGGGGAAGTATCAGCTAATATTGATTTAGCACTAATTTATACCTGATGGTCAAGACCAACTAGAATAGAGGAAAACTGGTACAAATTAGTGAGGCCCTGTGGTCCCAGTAAGTGGTCTGGGGCCCAACTGTTGTATATCAATACAAATAACTCTTTCTGGGAAGGAATGGAAAAAATATTTTAAATGGATCTGAATCTGCTCTCAGAAGCTCTAGTGCTATCAGGCTAAAGATCTCCTCTAAGAATGTTAGGAATGGGTAAGATCAAGTTACAGTCTTAGATTTTTATTATGTTTAGCTTATTAATTTGGGAGGTAAGCAAACTAGAAGCAGAACAGGCTTTAAAACATCTGAGTTTGTTATTATATTATGAATAATAACTGTTAGCTGGTCCATTCCATTTACCTTTTCCTCAATGAAATTCTCTATAAAGAAATATCCATAAACTAGTCTTACATTTTAAATATCGCTGCAGATTATTTGGAACCATAGAATTAGATACCAATCCACTGAAAACTGTTTTCTTTGGGTAATTTCCACGAATTGACGTCAGTTATCCACAAATCTTTGTATTTGGCTAAACACTGAGAAAATATGTGGGGCCTGCAATTAAACTTAGTGAACTTTTAATCATTTCTAATCCACTGTTTCCCAAATTGGCCAAATCATAAACATCACCTGGGGAACTTGTTAAAAATTGTACAATCCTGCCCCTCCTGCTCCCAGACCTGCTGAATTAGACTCTCTAGGGAATGAGGCTGAAATCTGTATTTTTAGAAGGGCCCCAAGAATGCCTGATGAGATATATGTTTGGAAAACAATTCTATGTCCTTGTCGTATTCCTCATGATGTCAGAGCCCTTCAAACCCCAATATTCCCTTCTGACTACCCCTCTCCTCAGTGATCGCAGGCTTTTTTTCTGTTCCACCCCACCTAAGAAAGAAGGCACATTCCCACCAACCACTGTGGCCCTCAGCAGCAGTGAGTCTCTGCGGCAGGTGCAGTGGAGAGCGTCTACCATCTTGGGTGGGGAGGTCATGGAGTATAGGGATGGAGGTGTGGTCTGGAAAAGTCTTTCCAGAGATTCCCCTTGACAACCAGTTATAGATGACATTGCTACCTCCTCAAATGGCCACGCTCAACTTCCTTTGCTCTACATAAATTTTTTCTTTACCTTCACTCTCTTAACGTCCCTTCTTCCTGTAAATGGAGGGGGAAACATTGTCCCGTTTTGTCAAACTTGTGCTCTTGATCAAATCCTCTACTGCCTCGTGGAAACTAAATCTATTAGTCCTCCTCATTCCAACTTCATTTTTTTCTCTTTTGGCTTCTATTGGCATATCAGTAGATGTTTCTTCCCTATTCTTTTTAAACTAAAGCAACATATACTTTCTTGGACTCTGATGAACCCCAAGATCCCATTTGACTTCATGCCTTCTGTTTACTGTCAAATTTCTCAAAAAGAGAATTCTACATTACTTGCATTCATCTTCTCACCCTTCTCATCAACCCAACTGTACCCTGGCTTCCACAGAGCCACATTTTATGGACACTGTTGGTGTGAAGATTTCCAGTGATGAGATCCAATGACTTTGCTTAGCCCTTAACCTTCTTCCCCATCTAACAGCTTTTGACATTGCTGATCACCACATCCTTTTAAAGACTTTATCAATGAGTCATCATTTAACTATAAGAACAAAAACCTATTCAAATGATGGAAACAGCAAGGGGGAGGGTAATATAAGACCAAAGAAACTCTCTCACAGAAAGTATAATAGGGCTGCACAGGGATTAGCATCAGGAACTAGGAAGCTATCTGTAACCAATAAAGTTTTAACAAATAATTCTCGGGCACCTGCTATATTCCAGGCACTCCTAGGTGTTCAGTGACCAAGTAGTCAACAGAAGAGACAAGGTCCCTGCCTTGAGAGACTTTATAATCTAGTGGGGAAGGCTTACATAAACAGGTAAACAATTGTGTATTTACACCATATAATGAGCACTACAGATGAAACGAACTGACCTAATGATACATTATTATAGGTTATTAGTGATAGGCAAGGACTTAGAAAGGATACTCTGAAGACAAGGCATTTAAACTGAGATCTGAAGAATGTGAGAGAGCAACTCAGGGCAACTGAGGATTGGGGCTGTGGAAGGAGTGTTTTAGGCTGAGGATACACCTGTGTGCAGACCCTGCAGTGCTGTTTCGGGGGAAGTGAAAGGAGGCCAATGTGGCTGGAACTTAAAGGGTGAGGGGGAGAATCGAGGGAGGTAAGGTTGGAGAAGGAGGCAGAAGCCAGAGCAGGCCAGGCCTTTTAAGTATTTAAAGGAATTTGGATCTCATGGCAAACTAATTGGAAAACATTGAACGGATTTAAGCAGGAAACAACAGGGTCCGATGTATTTCCAGGTTTACCCTGACTGATGAGCAGAAAATAGATGAAAGGAGGCAAGAGTAGAAGGTAGAAGACCAGTTGGCAGCTACAGCAATAGCTCAGGTAAGAGATGATGGCAGTTTGGTTTAATGTAGTAGCAGAGGAGATGGAGAGAAGTGGATGGACTACACATCTATTCACGAGGAGCAAATAAGAGGACCAGCTGATAGGTTAGAGTTGGGGAGGGAAGGAGAGGGAAAAATCAAGAATAGTGCCTGGGTTGTCTTGTTTACAATAATTGGGTGAATGGTGATAACATTTACTGAAGTGGGAAAAAGTAAAGATAGAATTTCTTTTTAATAGTGAGGGGAGGAAAGCAGGTTGATACAAATTGAGAGTTTAGTTCTATTTCAGATACAGTAATTTCAGATATTCACGGAGACTTGACATGTCATACAGACAAATGAATATCTGAATACAGATTTTGGAGGAAATGTCTAGGCTAAAGAGATTAATTTGCGAATTTGTTACCATTTTTAGTATTTAAAGCTATGGGAATGACTGAGATTACCAAGAAGGTGAGTTCACAGACAAGAAAGCAGAGAATAGAGCCCAGTTTTTAGAGGGCATTAGAGGAGGAAAAACCCCTGAAGGTCACTGAACAGCAGTGGTTAGAGAATTAGGAGACAGACCAGCCAATAGAAGAGATTTGGTTTTCAAGAAGTTGAGCCTGACCAACTGTGTTGAAAACTGCTAAAAGTTGGAGTAGGATGAGGTTCAAGGAACATCCACTGGGTCCAGCAATATGTAGGCTGTTGACAACATGGATTAGCAGTTTTCATTGGCGTGGTGGGGGTGGAAGTCAGGTTCGAGTAGATTGAATAGGAAATCAGAGTTAACCTGTAGACATCTCTCTCAAGAAGGTTTGCTGTGAAGGGATCAGAGAATTAGTATTACAGATGGAAAGGGATAGCATAAGAATCTTTGTTTTTTTCTAAATGTTAGGATGGAGCATGTTTATACATATTGGGGATAATCAAGAATTTGATGATGAACAAGAGGAAGGGAATAACTGAAGAAATGAAACCCCTAAGAAGAGGGGAAGGAATTTAAATCATAAGTAGAGGAATGGCTTTTGACAGGAGAGGAAGAAAGAAAGGAGAGATGGGTCCAAATGCCAAAAGATTTGTAGATTTGATGGTAGGAATATACTGGAGTCGCATCAGGGTAGGCAGGTGTGGGGATGGTTTTAGAAGATTGAAGAAAAGGGATAAGACAGAAAATAGTCGTCATGGGAAAATAAGCATACTCTCAGTTTCTCTCTCTCTCGCTCTCAGGTCATCTGTTCTCATTTTGATTTTCTGCAAGTCACTTCATTCGTTTCTTTCAGAAGGCAGGTTTCCTCCACTTTTCTGTCTCTGTGACAGAAGATGGCCACCCCATGCACAGGTTTCTGTGATCACCCAGTTCATGCCCTTAATAGAATAACATTGTATTTCTTAATTCCAAATTCCCAGGGGAGAAAACCTGATTGGTGCAGCTTTGGTCAGTTATCGAACTCAGGTCAAACCAACCATGGTCAGAAGAACAAGGTCAAATCGTACAAACATAGCTGTCAGGCCCAAACCCTCTGTGTGTTGGCGGAGGATTAGATCTTAGAGAAGGGGACGTGAGCTCCCAGATATCCCACAGACATCTACCAAACATCCTCTGAGACACCAAATTCTTTAATTAAGAAGTTCTTCCCTTCTGCCTTCTTTCCTAGTTTTGTTTTCTTTGGATTGTTTATTTGCTTACTTTTCCTCCTCCACTAATGTATAATTTCTCAAAATTTTCGCCTTGATCCTCTTTTTCTTTATTTCTATATTTTTCTCCCTCGCCAACTTCATTTGTGCCCATGGCTTCAACTATCATATGTACATGGATAACCCCCCAAACCATACCTATGCTCTTCTCAACTATCATTTAAAAACTGCTCTTAAAAACTCCAAACGAGTTTTTTTCTCTTTTTTCCCCTTGTATCAAAATCAGATGATGAATGTTAACTCAACTAGTTACGGTAAACATTTCATAATATAGGTAAGTCAAGTCTTTGCGCTGTGCACCTTCAACTTATACCGTGCTATATGTCAATTATATCTCAATAAAACAAAGGAAAAAACTGTCTCCACTTGAATAGCCTCTGGTTCTCTTATTTATAGATGAGCTCATTATCTTCTCCCAAACCTGCTCCTTCTCTTGGCTCCCTATTCCTGTTAAAGCCACCACTATCCTCTTAGGCATCCAAGCCTGAAGCTTCAGAGTTGTCTGACGTCCTACTTTCAAGGTCCATCAGCTAAGAAGGAGTATCACCTGCATCTTTTCCTCCCCTCCATGTCCCCTATCATTCTCCTAACTCTCATTACCTAAACTCCCATGGACTATTCTCAAAGTCTACTAAATCATCTTCCAGTTTACAGTCTCCATCCAGGTTGTAAACTATTCTTGCATGAATATTCAAAAAGCCCAGCTCCATTCATGTTCTCCCCACCCGCTCAAGAATCTTCAACAGCTCCTCCCTGCATACTCGATAAAGGGCAAGCCTTGCCTGGCAACCTCCATGACATGCCATCAACAGACCAAGACTTATCTTCCATTTACCATCAGTCGAGGCACACTGCTCGATCATCTCCTAACACAGCCTGTGTATCCCTAGTGACAAGATTTCCTCATACTCTTCTTTCCTGAAGCCTTTCCTCAAAAGTGATCTTTCCCTCCCATTGCTTCCATTGGCTTTATTTGCATCTCTCTTATGGAAGACCTGTGTTTAGACATGGTTTCTACCTTTATCTGTAGAAATTACCTTTTTACCTCTGAGAGACTACAATTTACCAAAGTATGAAAACAAGGATCTCTTACAGAGTATACAAGAGCGTCGCACTTTGAAGGCATTTAATAAGTGACTTGATGAGGAGTTACTAAGGCCTGATGCTAGTATTATTGCTATTAAATGCTCATGTAGGCCTATTAAATATATTAATATGAACCTTTTCAATAGGATGCTTGGTAGGACACTGGAAACCTTTTCAATAGGATGCTTGGTAGGACACTGTGCTATAAAAAGTTTAAAATAATTTTAATAACTTCTCTAGTCAAGCGCTGCTGATGAGTTGATTGCACCTTAACAGCAGTCACTCAACACACTTATATGGTAAAAAGTAAAATTCAGTCACAGAGGAGGAAATTAATCGACACATTTTAATCACTCCAAACTCTCACTTAAAAAAAATAGTATTATGATAATCAAGCACAGTCTCTTCATAGGACCACTACTGCTCTCAGGTACTGTTGACACCATGTTTGGAACTAAAACAAATGAAATGTCACAGCAAAGAGAGAATATTTGCAGTTTTCTGGTCCCCAAATCTTTATTTAGCCTCTGAATGTGTTGGCTTTGTACAATATAGTCTTTTAGTTAAATGATAAAACTCTACTTATGTATCAGCTTAGGGGATGTGCCCCTGGCATCATAGTTGGTGATAGGAATTGCTGTGGAGATGAAAGCTGAAAAATTGGTGGTCCTCATCACTATTTTCTATCCAGGTAGGAATAATTGCATACATACTCTTTTGATATTTATCACTTAAAAAACAAGATACCCCTTCTTTCTCTTGCCTCTTCTGAACTTCTTTTAAAAACAAAGCATAGGGACTTCCCTGGCGGCGCAGTGGATACAAATCTGCCTGTCAATGCAGGGGACACGGGTTCAATTCCTGGTCCGGGAAGATCCCACGTGCCGCGGAGCAACTAAGCCCGTGCAACACAACTACTGAGCCTGCGCTCTAGAGCCTGTGTGCCACAACTACTGAGCCCACGCGCCGCAACTACTGAAGCCCACACGCCTAGAGCCTGTGCTCCTCAACAAGAGAAGCCACCACAAGGAGGAGCCCGTGCACCGCAATGAGGAATAGCCCCTGCTCGCCACAGCTAGAGAAAGCCCGTGCACAGCAACGAAGACCCAGCGCAGCCAAAAATAAATAAAGTTAAATCTTTAAAAAAAAAAAAAAAAAAGCATAGGGAAAAGCTCCTTGACATTAGTCTTATCAAGGATTTTATGGTTCTGACACCCAAAGCATCACAACAAAAGCAAAAATCAACAAGTGAAACTACATCAAACTAAAAAGCCTTCTGCACAGCAAAAGAAACAATCAACAAAAACGAAAAGACAACCCACAGAATGGGAGAAATATTTGCAAACAACATATTTCATAAGGGGTTCATATCCAAAATATATAAGCAACTCATGCAATAGCAAAAAACCCAAACAATCCCATTAAAAATGGGCAAAGGACCTGAGTAGACATTTTTTCCAAAGAAGATATTCAAACGGTCAACAGGTATATGAAAAGGTGCTCAACATCACTAATCATCAGAGAAATACAAATTAAAACCGAAATGAGATACCACCTCACACTTGTTAGAATGGCTATTATCAACAAGTTAAGCAATAATAAGTACTGGTGAGGATATAGAGACATGGGAACCCTTGTGCACTGTTCATGGGATTGTAAACTGGTGCAGCCACTATGTAGAACATTATGGAGGTTCCTCAAAAACTTAAAAATAGAACTACCATATGATCCAGCAATCCCACTTCTGGGTATATATCTGAAGGAAATGAAATCAATATCTCAAAGAGATATGTGCATTCCCATGTTCATTGCAGCACTATTTACAACAGCCAAGATATGAAAATAACCCAAGTGTCCACTGATGGATGAATGGAAAAAAATTGTGGTATATATACACAATGGAATATTATTCAGCCATAAAAAGAATGAAATCCTGCCATTTGTGATGACATGGATGAACCTTGAGGGCATTATGATACGTGAAGTAAGTCAGATGGAGAAAGACAAATACTATATGATCTCACTTACATGTGGAATCGAAAAAAATCCAAACTCATATAAACAGAGAATAGGAGCAGGGGCTGGGGAGTGGGAGAAATGGGTGAGGGTGGTCAATGGTACAAACTTCAAGTTATAAGATGAATAAGTTCAGGGACGTAATGTACAGCATGGTGACTATAGTTAACGACAGTATATTGTATATTTAAAAGCTACTAAGAGAATAGATTTTAAAAGTTCTCATCATAAAAAAGGTTTATAACTATGTGAGGTGATGGATGTGTTAAGTAACCTTAAGTTAAGTAACCTTATCGTGTTAATCATTTTGCACTAAATACCCATATCAAATCATTACATTACACGCCTTCAACTTACACTCTTTTATGTCAATTACATCTCAATAAAGCTGGGGGGGAAAGAAACAAAGTAAAATATTTATTATTTACATGAAATGTTCCTTTCTACTTAATTAAATATATATATTTTTCAGTTTCCTTACACAGGCCTCTTGAGAATTGCTCCTAACAGAGAGAGAGAACTAACTACAAACCAGCAGATGTCACTCTGTAAGGGATCCTCCTCAACTGTCCTTCTCTGTCAGTTTCAGTTGGTTATTTATTTTTTCCTGCAAATTTCAACTGCCTTTTCTCCATTACCAGTTTCAGTTTCCATTTTCAACATCTGATGAGCCTCCAAGAGCCACTAGGACTAGTATTTTTTTTTAAACATCTTTATTGGAGTCTAATTGCTTTACAATGGTGTTAGTTTCTGCTTTATAACAAAGTGAATCAGTTATACAGATACATATGTTCCCATATCTCCTCCCTCTCGCATCACCCTCCCTCCCACCCTCCCTATCCCACCTCTCTTAGGACTAGTATTTTTCACTTTGCCTGTATAAGGGTCATAATACAAGATATGCTTCCCTTTTGAATGCTGGCCCCAGTGCGAATATCTGTTTAGTTTAAAAAGCCACATGGAACATTTTTCTACTCTGTGGCTATGTCTTTGCAACAGTGATATACTTCTTATTATCCATTTTTTTTTTTCTGATGAAAGGCACAGTTTAGTTCATGGGACAAGCACTGGTTAAAATTTGCTACTCTTTTCAACAACATTGAGCAAATATTGTCTACCAGGTACCAAGCACTATTGTGGAGAGTCAGCAGTAATAAAACAGATAAAAAGTCTTGCCTTCATGGCTCTTACATTCTACACGGACAGAATAAAAAATAATTAAAATATACAATAGGTAGGTGGTGATGTGTGCTCTGGGGAAAAAAAAAGGAAGAGAGTAGGGAACATCTAGGGGGTGCTTGCCATTTTAAAAAAGAGTTTTCAGAAAAGCTTTCATTGTGAAGGTGATGACATCTGAGTGAAGACCTGGAGGAAATGAGGGAGCAAGCCATGTGGGTAACTGGGGTAGGAACTGCTCAGGCAGAGGGAACACCTAGTGCAAAGGTGCACGTAGCCTGTCACAAGCAGTAAGGAGTTTTACTGTAAGCATCTGCCAGGGACAAAAATTCAGGCAAGGCTCTTTTTGTTGCTGCTCTAAAGAATCCACCTACGAGAGAGTTTAATCAGCTGAAGATGAACATCAGTGCAGATCTGTTTAGTGTTCTCTCTCAGCCGTGACCTCATTTCTGATACTGACAGCCTGGACTGCCTCTTAGATTTGGTTGGGGCTTGGATGCATCCCCTGGCAAACCTGGATGAAACTAGAAGAGGGAGGTTTTGGTAGCTCTGTAGGCCCATTAGTTATCTCATTCTCTCTTCACATGGGGCTACATATTAATCAGAGGTAGCCAATGATTCCAAGTTTTAATGCAACCTAAAGTATAGTCCATTACCATACATGAACCAAGAAGTAAGTGTAATCGTTCTACCTCAGATTAGCTAACGGTGGAATCTTGTTCCACAAACAGCCAAGACACGGGTTACTGAGAACAAAGGTATTTCCCATGCCACCAAATTGCGCTTTCAGTGTTGTCTTCTTCTAGGTAGGTCAACATAGTAAAGAGGTCATTACCAACATTAACATATATAGAATTTCCAGGGATTATGTTACACTTATATTCAACAAATAGAGATAATCTGCACGGGACCTAGCCATCCCATAGCTAGCACAGTCGGGTATGCTCTTCTCGCCCAGCAATCCACACTTCCTTCTAAGGGGGGTCCCAATTTACTGAGGGGTATGTTTTCCTAAAGCTTCTTTTCATACCCTTGGAGCCCACTCCCAAACTCACTAAGAATAAAATACTGTTAAGAACTCAACAAATGGACATTGGAAAGCCGATACTGGGTTTAGTTGATTTTAGCCCACCTTTGATTTGTTTGGAGACTGAATTCCTTACACATAAAGATCAGTATTTATTTCATGAGAACAAAGGTTTAAGAGGCAACCAAGATATATTTAGTAAAGAGAAGGTGATTGAACCTCCAAATAGGTCATGGTGACTTATGAGCAACTGAAAATAGTATTTTAAGATCACACTAGTTCTCTGTGTGCATCATTTAGATTTGTTTTGGTTGTCTGATTTAAGTTGGCGTTGGCAGTTTTGAACAAACACAGAAAGACTTTAACACATGGCTAGGTAGGTTGTTTTAGATCCAAATCAGATATTGATCATTAGGACTGTGGCTTGGTATAAATTTAGAATTACAGTAATCTAAAGTGTTGGGGTCGTTACATACTTATATTTAGGAGTGGCCAGAGATAACATTTCTATTATGAAACCATGCTGTAATCAAATCGACAACTTGGCAATTTACCAGCATTTTTAAACACTTCACATATTTTAATCCGTCAATTTTTGTTCTTGATATTCTGAAAAAGTCATCAGAAAGAAGCCATTTATCATTCTTTTTCCCCATGAAGGAAGGCAATTTCCTAATGAATGAGGAAATCTTTCATTTCAGATGGAAAAAATAACACAATAGGTCAATTATACTAAATTTAAAAGAGTAAAGTTTATACTACATTTATATTTAATATATGTTATTCTGGAAAGCAAATACATGTGAACACAATGGGGATAATAGTAGTATCGTACCTTGTGGATTATAGGAGGATTGAAGGAATTAACACATAAAACATTCTTACAACAGTGGCTGACACATGAAATGCTCAGTAAATGTTAGCTGTTATTCTACTATGGGATAAAGTGAGGAACTGTCACTAGTATTCATGGGTGCAATTCTTGCATTTTACAGAAAAAGTGGTTTCATCCACTTTTTACAGAACCTAGTATGCTTTCTGCTCTGAGGGCACAATGAAGCTGAGAGGGATGGCTCCTCTAAGTGAAACTGACCCCTGCATTTAGTGCCTGAAATCAGAGGAAGCTTGTCAGTGTGGGCAGACACCAAGAGTAGACCAATCTGATCTCCCACTTCTTTTTTCTCTCATGGAAACGAATGGAGGGTATCTGATGTGGACCCTTCAATCAATTGTTCCTGCTTAATGTTTCAAACCTTGGTTTACTGTGGGGTAAACTTCGGTTCCTGACTGTCATCCAAAATCTTAGTTTCTCTTCAGTTCCACTGCAGAATAAAAACTAAATTTACCCCAGTGGATTATTACATCAAGTCTGGTATTATTTCTCCCAAGAGGCCATCTGCTTCTGGGAAAAGACAACAGGGCGTGCCCTCCATTACACCTCCATTTAACTGACGGTGCAATGATGGACAAGTCCTTGTTGACCCCTGCAATTCAGAGTTATTTTCTTGGAACAGAAGATTTGATGATCTCTTTTCACTCCATAGGATAACTGTAAAAGTATCCACCCAGTGTTCAATCCAACCCCCAGACATTGCTTCTGATGGCCTTACATTCTTTTGATTAGTCTACTCAACACAAAAACTCAGATTACTAAAATTAGTGGGGAAGGGATGGATTCTTCTCAAACATCCCACCACCAGAACAGGTGTACTTGCAAAGTCAAGTTTGCCTGACGGATCCTCTGTCTCAAGTGGTACAAACGGCCCTGGAGGGTGGAGCCCTCACAACCTGCTTCCCTGGGCGTGCGCGTCTGTGGGTGTCCGGGTACGCGCAGGACACACACGGACCCACTGTCCCAGGGCAGCCCAATCACGGTCCCCCTCTCACCTCAAAGCCCGTCAACTCTCACGCCCCTCTTTGAACGCACAGCCCCTTTCTCCGCCTTCGCTCCTTCGTATCCCGCCTCCAAAATAGGACGCCCACTTTCGTTGGCAGGTGCTCCCCTCACTCCTACCCGGAAACCAATCACTCGCGTTCTGGTGGAGAGTGACGGAGACAATGGGAATTCTCGTTGCGTCATCTGCCCGCCCCGAGCGCCGGGAGGCGGTGCAGGGGGCGGGGTACGGGTTGCGGGGTTAGGTGCCTTATGGAGTGAGGAGCGGGCAGAGGAGGCGGTGGCTCGGCTCCGCGTTCAGCCAGGCACCTCGAGGCCTTTTCCCCCTACCAGATCCCCAGAAGCAGGGATCCCGACCCTCCCTGCAGCTGCCGGGCTCTCGTGCGCGTGCAGCCCCGCGCGTCTGCGTGATGCCGGCGGCTGCCCCTTTCTCGTGTCAGCGCGAGGCCCGGGGCGGCGGCGGCGGCGGCTCCGGGCTCCTCGCGGCCCCGGCCGTAACCGCCACACCCAGCCCGGTCGGGTGGTTGGGGCCGTTGGATGTTTGTTTTCGCAGCCTTCCCCTCCCCCCCCTCGCTGAGGCGGCGGGAGTGCGCGTTGCGCAGGGGGAGCCGAGAGACTCCTCCCCCTCCACGATCCCCCCGCCCCTCCCCCTTACACACTCGCACGCACTAGCGGGCCGGCTCCCACACGCTCGCGCTCCTCCCGCTCCGCGCCTCGGTGTTGGCCGGCTTCGTCCAGGGCCCGCGGAGCCACCATGTGCACTGCCTCCTCCTCTGCGAGTTCCTCTCAGACTCATCCCCCGCCGCAGAGGATGCGGCCAAGCGCCGTGGGTTCCCCGCCGCCGGGAGCGGGAACGGTGCGGGCGGCGGTGGCGGCGGCGGTGGCGGCGGCGGCGGCGGCGTGAACTGCGCCCCGGTTGCGGGAGCCGGCCGGCTGCTGCAGCCCATCCGCGCCACGGTGCCCTACCAGCTCCTGCGGGGCAGCCAACAGTCCCACGCGCCCGCCCGCCGCCGCCGCCTCGCTGGGCAGCCTCCCGGGGCCCGGCGCGGCTCGCGGCCCCAGCCCGCCCAGCCAGACGCCGCCGCCGCCCGCGGCCCCGACCGAGCAGGCGCCGCGGGCCAAGGGCCGCCCGAGACGGTCCCCAGAGAGCCACCGGAGGAGCCACTCACCTGAGCGCCGGAGCCCCGGCTCGCCCGTGTGCAGAGGTAGCGAGCCCAACCCTTGCGTCCCCCCGGGCTGCGTCTCCCCGACGGTGCCCTCCGTGGAAACTTCAGCCTCTCCGGGCTTCTCTTTGCTAGTGCATTATGGAAGGTGTGAAAGTGGCTTTGGGAACCTCACCCGTCTGCGGTCGCTGCGGGGCTTGGATGAGCGACCTGCGGAGCAACTTTTATTTGACCCTCCTGCCGCCCCTCAGCTTTTACCTTCCATCACTCGCCTGGATCGAAAGGTTTTTCAGTTTAAGAGCTGATTAACTCACTCATGTGTTTGCTGTTTGTAGTGGGGGAAGGAGGAGCTGGGCGAAACACTTAAAAACAACACGCACACAAACTCTCCGGCAGCAGGTAAGGTGGTGGTTGTAATCTGTACAGCCTCTTTGTGCTTTCCTACAAAGTTCCTATAACGTGTCTGTGCCTACCGGGATAATTTTTTGTTTTCTTTTTTGGGGGTGGGGAGGTGGAGGCACCAGTTATGATGTAAGGATATCCTGTTGGGTGTGTAGAGGGGACAGTTTTGGATGTGCAATTGAAGTGTACAGTGTTTGGTTTGGCTTTTTTTTTTTTTTCTTTTTGGGCTCCCTCTTTTCTCTATATAGTCACATGCATCACGGCGGTACTGCACTGGAAACAGTTTATGCCCAACTCAAGACTTTCATGGTAAATTTCTAAGGACCTATTTGTGGAGTGTGCTCCCTTTTCCCCTTCTATTCGTTTTTCTTAGGTGTCAAAGGTAATGGTGAGCTGGTGGATGCTGTCGGCTTCCCTTAATGTTTTGTGTTTTGGTGTGGTTTGGTTTATGTTTAGGGACACGGTGAATGATCTAGTTTAGTCCTGGGGGAGAAGAGGAAGTTTAGCCAAAACAGGGATGTAAAGCTCATAAGGGAGGGAGGAGGCGCTCATGTTATTAGATGCCACGCTAGGGCTACAGATGCTGCTGCTGCGTTGTGCAGAGAACCGATCACACCGAGGGGGAAACTCTCTGCTTGGAAGGGAATCACTGTGGAGCCTGTGCAATGTGTATGGTGTATGTGCAATTTTTTTAATGGAGTTTTCTTGATGAAGGTCTTAGACTTGGAGAAAGTGATTGTGTTAAGATAGATTGCAGTTTTGGTGTTTTGTGTTAATATTTCTGACGTGTAATTAGCATGTTGCTAAGGCCCTTGTTTTCAGACCACTTGATGGTGAGGCAGGGTAGGATGTAGTGCAGTGGTATGTGTACAGGAGCACCGAGAAATGCATCCTGTAATCAGTATGCACCGGAAGGCATTTGCTCCCCCACTCCTCCCCCAGGTCAAACCAGCTGCAGAAACTGACATCCTCCAGCAAATCCTGAATGAATGAATGAAAACAACGTGATCGCCCTAATAATGACCACAACTGAACACACATCTTTGGCTGTATTTTATAGAAAAGGCCACCGTTTTCTAACAGATTAATGCCATATGCAACTCCTTTGCACATTTTCTAGAACTGTATGAAATGAGAGGTAACAGAATGAAAAGAAGGCAGCAGTTACATAAATTTTTGAGTGATTTAGTTTCAACAGTACATAAATTGAGTTTTGGGATTTTCTTTTAGGGACTAATGTAAGAGCCATAAAATAAGCACTGCAGAAAGACTGTGTTCAGAGGGTTTTGTGGGCATAGTGAGTAGTTTCAGCAATTGCTGCAACAATATATTGGTCATCTAGTACCTCCTCCCCTTTTGTTGATAAACACATCTTACAACAGTTCTTAGTACAACTTGTTTTTCTGCATCCTTCAGAAGTCTTAATTGCTTAGGAATTACAAGGTCCATCATCAAGTAGTTTTAATGAAATTTGTGACCAGGCTTAAACTGGCCTCTTTGTTGTAGTATGTCACATCTGAGTTGAATGCAATTTTAACGCAATCATGGTGAAAACACTTCTCTGAGTCTGGTTGTTCAGGAGACAGATTTGCATCAGAGAGCTTGTATTGGGAATAGAAGAGGCCTTTCTGCTGTTTTTAACACCAGGTGGTTTTGTCAGTTTCTTACATTGAAATGATTTTGAATGTAGGCTCTTCTGCCCCCGGTTCCCTGATGATATTAACCTTTCTGTTACTTCTCCACATCCCACCTTGCTCCTCTCTACCTAAGTTAAAACGATACAACTAATCTATTCTTTTTACTTATCTATTTAAAATTCATGCTATGAACAGTTGAACAATTTTTCAAACAATTATCTACTCAGTTTCTTTTGAATTCTGCAAGGTTCTGACTTCAGTGGATTGTAGCCTCCACAGGTCAAGGCTCCTGCCGCTGCTGCTGCTGCAGACACTGACATCACTATACTGCATGAATGAAAAGCAACAACGTGCTCCATTTCTGGCTCTCCACCTCCTTCCTTTTCTGCACACTCCGTGTGTGTGTGTGTGTGTGTGTTTAAGATGGTATTACGCTGCATTTGAAACTACATTTAAAACTGTTAAATTAGGTAGGTGGTGGCTCAGGGATATGTGTTTAGTATAGAAGCATATTGCTTACAAAAAGCTTCAAGTGCTATGAGCATTTGGACTAGAGGTGACATAACAGCATTCAGTATTTTTTTTATCTGGACTGGTGGTTATGGAAGAAAATACAGAAGATGCAAACAATTTTCTTTGTAATTGCTTTACCAAGAAGAAGTTATGAGACAGTGTAATTTCTTAACATGTTAGATCATTATTATCTCCCTCTGAAACATTCTTAATATGCACATTTATAGGGTTAAGTCTAGAATAATAAAGAAATGATACTCAGATTATTTCACAAGGCTGAGGAAAAGCTGAATTATGTAAATAGGCACAATTTTAATATGATATTTATAAAATCTAGCAAGAAGATGGTAATTTTCTTTATTTTTGTAGCACAGTTTTAGATAATTTCCATGGGTATCATAATAGAAGATACATAAATCTCCAAACACCTTGCTCTGTATAGAGAACATGGAGTTTTAAAAATTGAAATTATCTTGTTTATGCATATGATCATATTTTTGTTTGCATTTTTAAAATTTTCTTTTCTAGTTTTAAAACTTCAGAGTTTCTTATTTATATTCATTTCTTCTGCCTTTAGCAAAATGTCCCCCTCCCCCTTGTTCAGTTCTGAAGGGTCTTGAAGTGGTGAATGACAAGCTACTGAATGCATCCTCAGGCTCCCTGTGATGTGTTTTTAATAGATGTAAAATCATGAAGTATTATGCAAATAGTTATTGTTTTGTAATGGTAATACATAAGTGTACCTTTGAGATAAATAGAACAACCCAAATGAGAAAATAGCAGGATGTTGTGTTAAAATTAATGATCTTTAAGCTAAAATCATGAGTAACAATGAAAATATAATAAAGTTGCTTCTTTCTGAAAACTTCATAAAGCAAAACCTATGAATTCAAAAACAGAACAAATACAATTTTATTGTGCTAGACAGTAAATAGCAATTGCAGGTGCTTTTGTGTTTTTTTGTAAGGATTGAGGATGGAGATGAATTATAAATTCTGAAAGATATAAAAACCGTTGCATTAGAGCACTCGATGTAGAATACCGCTTATTTTTAAGTGTACCAAACCTAATAACAAAAACATGGAAGAGCTCGTAATTTATATAGTTCCTGCTGTGGAAAATAGCATGTGTTGATTCCTGATTTAACATGCCTAATATCACTAACTCTAGAGTGAAATTTGATAAGAATTTTTCATGAGTACCTTGAGAGCCTTATTGTTTTATACATTAAGAAGTTATGATTATATTTTAAAAGAAAATACAAAGCCAGCTAGCATATAATGCTGAATGACTGCCTGCAGTGTGTGTGCATGTATGTGTGTGTGTGTGTGTGTGTCTGTGTTTTGATCAAATAATTTGCTTTCAGTTTTTTATTTTTCATTAAATTTTCCCTCGAGTCCTTTTTACTGCTATGCTCAGTTTGTGGACTTCCAACATTTTAAATTACTTTTTTTCTCTCTCTTTTTAAAGATACTCAGACATTCTCTTATAAAGTTACTTCTCAGGCCGATATTGTTGAAAATTAAGGTCCTCCTCTTGTCCCCCCCCTTTTAAAAATAGTTTTCCTTGAGTGCTTAGAGTTAACTTGTTTCAAAGCTTTCTTATACTAGACTGAAAACAGTTAAAGCTTTGACTGTTTTTCCTAAAGAGACAGGTTTCAGATACTGATTTTGGGGAAAGGTTTTCAGCCTTTGAGAACTACACTAAGTATCAGCAGCGTTCATTAACTAAATTTTCCCATTAATTATGGTACGTAAAATTTCTCCATCAGTGGGTCAATAGCAAAATAGGTAAGTGAATATATAGAAGTTTTTTATTCTTAAACTGTTTTATGTTCAAAGATTATATTCCTTTCAAATAACTATTATTCTAAGCATATTGAATATTGTATACCTAGGGTGTAGAAAAGCACCTTGGTCAGTTTAACTGTATGTAAAGTCGTGTATATCTATTGAGCTAAAAATTCTTTCATTATTTACAGTACTTTTTACAGAAGGACATTTCATTCACTGCAATGTATGTTGCTTCAAGGGTTTAATGCAAATTAGGATTTATACATTGGGGAAGTGTTGAAGGGTAATGGTATCCTTGTGATTTTTATTTGTGATACTGTGGACTAAATGTGAATAAGAAAACAAAGGAGTAATTGGGCTCCATGGCAATGAATAACAATGGAAATAAACGGCAGTGTTCAACAAATGGCGAGTAGGAGAGGATTTTTCTTAAATCTGAAATTTAAGACATTGCTAAAAGCCTGTTTTATCAAAGCTTCCACATACAGCTAGTAATCTGCCAAGAAGTATATACTAATGACTTTGTTATTCTTAATTTTAGTCTTTTCTCCAGAGTTTAAATCCCCAGACACCACCACAATAGGCTTTTTCACAGCACCTGTCCTGGGTCTGTGCCTGGCACTGTTGTCTTTTGTCTTCAATATATAATTTTGTTCTCTCATTAAATGTCAAAGAAACCAAATCACTGATGCTGTTTCTGTCCTATATTCTATTTATTTTAACAAGAGGTGGAGCTTCTCTGATGCTGGTCTCTAACTGGGTTTGCCAACAGTCAGTGGAGGAAAGAGAGAACACTGCTCACCTATTGATGTGAAAAACCTGAGTGAGAAGCTGATGGAAGAGCCAGGAGCCAATCTCTTTCCCTTTCTGCCTCTCATCTGAACCCTAGAACTGACCATGACTCCATGGATCATCCAGTTGATTCTAGAAGGATAATACTTGTGCTTGTTCTGCAAAACAAATTATGATGGATTTATAGAAATTCTAAGGAAAACAGGATTATACTTAATTATGAACAAATTGTGGAAAAATACTTTCCTAGTATTCCATTTTTGTAGGAACAAACATGGCAGATCCCTTTAAGCAGTGTTGTTTACCTCAGGTGAATGTTATTGTGGCAGCTTGCAGGACGAGGCAAGTTCATGAATACCTGAATAACCTCCCCAATATTACGTTGTATGTCTAATTGTTGTAGGTACAAAGGAAGAAAACATCTGAGTGCTTTGCTATATATAAGGCAATATATACTTTCATTCATCAAGAAAGTGGATTTCAAATCCTATCTTCCGATTCCAGATACAGCGTTCATTCCACAGGATTATCCTATTTCTCCTAATTAAAAAGAGACTGATATTGGTCATCAGCTGTGATTTCTGAGCTCTAAGAATTACTGAAGAATAGGTTTTCTATTGGTTCCACAGCACTATTACACTGTGCTGGGGTATGCTTTGACATTTTCAGAATGTCTAAAACTGTGTCAGAGAGAGAGAGGGAGAGAGACAGAGAGGAGGGTATGAGCAACAGTGTGTGTGAGAGAAATCCTGGTTCCTGAGGGGTCAAGGATATGGACTTGGTTGTATGTGGCCCTGTGTACTTCTAGAATCTGTGCTGTTCTTGAATCGTATTATAGTGAGGAGTATGTTTCTCCATGATTATTAAAAGTTAGTTATACATGGTGGTAAACTGGTAAATGCTTCAGGAATGACTAAGCAGAGATTCTGGTCTCAAGTGATTGTCCTGGCAACTGGTACTAGGTTAATTTAGCCCCACCAAGAGCTAATAGTTATCACTGCAATTTGTGGGTTTGAACTCTGTATATTTGTAACTTAATGCAATGCAACTATGGTGCACCTTAATAATGGCTCACCAAAAATAAGGATGAGTTAAAGAAACTAGTGAGATCCATTATTGTGTGGGAAGGTTGACGTCCAAAATTGTCTTCCGAGTTATTAGAATTCAGAAATCCATCAAACTTTTGGATGTTGCATAACAAGAAGGCAAAAACTGCTAAACCTTGCTGCCTAGTGTCTAAAGATAAAATACCTATCAACTACTGACAGTAATATCCCCTTATTTAGCCAGTATGGCCACAGGGTGAACTTCCGTTAGTAGTCCCTATAGCTAATTTTAACTTTTATATTACTAAAAGATCAGTGATTTAGGTAAACATTTTCTAACATTATTATACAGTTGTTTTCTTGAGCAGAACAAACAAGATATGAGTGAACTCTTTGTGGCTTAATTACCTTTGTTAATACCGATGATATACCAAATAAAATGATTGCTGTTGATACTCTTGAATATAGGATTGAATGAGCACTGACTGACCACTAGAGTTGCCCTATAACTGATTCTCTACATTTGCTTTGGGGATTGTCTTATTTCTGGTAAAGGTGGAATGAAGCAGTGAGTGGCTACATTTATTCCTTAATGGAATAACCTGGCTTTTTTCTCTAGAATTAATTATCAAGTTAAAGACCGAAGAAATGATTTTCCAAATGGTTCCATAAAAGAGGCTTAGAACAGAAAGATATACTGAAAAATATTAGATTTGGAGTCAAGAGACTTGGGTTCTATTTCCACTTCTAACATTTGACTTATAGTAAGTTCTTAACTCTTTGCATCTTATTTTCTCTATCTTTAAAATGATATAGGTGGGCTTTTTAAGAGTTTGGTTGGGTAGGGGAAAGATTCCGCTGTGGAAAGGAAAAGTAAGTTTATTAAAGGAAAAGTAAGTTTATTATTTACTGAGGTATAACTGACAAATAAAAGTTCTGTATATTTTAAGGTATACAGTGTGATGATTCGGTACACATTTACAATGTGAGATGATTACCACAATCAAGATAATTAACATATCCATCACCTCACATAGATGCCTTTTTTTTTTTTTGATGTGTGATGAGAACACTTAAGATGTATTCTTAGCAAATACCAAGTATACAATACAGTATTATCGACTGTAGTCACCATCTGTACATTAGATTCCCAGAACTTACTCCTAACTGAAAGTTTGTACCCTTTGACCTCCCCACTTTTCCCACTTGCCAGTCCCTGGCAACCGTCATTCTACTCTCTGCTTCTATGAATTAGACATTTTTAGATTATGCACATAAGTGAGATCATATTTGTTTTTGTTTTTCCCTGTGTATTTGTTTTTCTGTCTGGCTTATTTCACTCAGCAAAATGTTCTCCAGGTTCATCTATGTTGTTATGAATGGCAGGATTTCCTTCTTTAAAAGACTGTATAATATTCCATTTTATATGTATATCACATTTTCTTTATCCATTCCTCCGTGAGTGGACACATAGGTTCTCCACATCTTAGCTATCGTGGATAATGCTGCAAAGAACATGGGAGGGCAGATATCTTTTCAAGATACTGATTTTACTTCCTGTGGGTATATACTCAGAAGTGAGATTGCTGGATCATATGATAGGTCTATTTTTAAGTTTTTGAGGAACCTCCATACTGTTCTCCATTCCCACCAATGTTATACAAGGGTTCTCTTTTCTCCACATCCTCACCAACACTTCTTATTTTCTTGTCTTTTTGACGATAGCCATTCTAACAAGTGTGAGGTGGTACCTCATTGTGGTTTTAATTTGCATTTCACTGGTGATTAGTGATGTTGAGCACTTTTTTGTGTACCCCCATTAGCCATTTACATGTCATCTTTGGAAAATGTCTATTCAGATCCTTTGCCTATTTCTTAATAAGGTTATTTGTGTTTTTTGCTATTGAGTTATATGAATTCCATATATATTTTGGACATAGCAAATGTATATATCCAAAAAACCATACGCTTATCAGATGTATGGTTTGCAGATATTTTCTCCCATTCCATAACTTGCCTTTTTATTTTGTTGATTGTTTCCTTTACTGTGCAGAAGCTTTTTAGTTGCTTATTTTTGCTTTTGTTGCTTATGCTTTTCGTATCATATCCAAAATATCATTGCCAAGACTGATGTCAAGGAGCTTTTTCCCCTATGTTTTCTTCTAGGTGTTTTATAGTTCCAGGTCTTAAATTTAAGTCTTTAATCCATTTCAAGTTAACTTTGTGCATGATGTAAGGTGAGGGTCCAGTTTCATTCTTTTGCATGTGGATATCCAGTTTTCCCAGCACCATGTATAGAAGAGACTGTCCTTTTCCCATTGTATATTCTTGGCACCCTTGTCAAAGATTAGTTGACCATATATGCGTGGATTTATTTCTGGGTCCTCTGTTCCATTGGTCTATGTGTCTGTTTCTATTGCCAGTACCATATTGTTTCTATAGCATTGTGTAGACTAGATGATTCTTAGTAAAATTAGTTATTTACTGAGCTTTTATGTCAGCAACTAGTCTTCACCGGAACTCAATATAGAACACTTTTATAATTTCTCTTTCTCTCTTGAGAACTTAAGTAATCTGCCCAAGATCAGGCGGCATGCACAGAAGGCCCAAAGGGCCGTGTAACTCTCTACGTCCCGACCTCAGGTCAGGTGAGAGTTACTTTTGGAACCCAATTAATTATGGGGCAGGAAAGCATGCACAATGGGTTATCCCATTGCTTATACAGTTAAGTCACAGAAAGGCCAAAATTAGCTTTGGTGGGGTGTGAAGAGAAAGCTAAATGGAACTCAACTCTAGGGTCCATAGAACTTAAAATAGCTGCAAGTATTCCCAGTGATTCAGGCCTCAGATATGTATATAAATATGTCATAGCACTTCAAAACCTTATTATGTCATTAGTAAGCCTTCCCCTTGGTCCTGAAAGTACTTACCACTTTGTTAAGACAGAATTTAGATTTAATTTTTAAAATTGCCTTTCACATGAAATCTTAAAATCTGGGTAGAATGAGTCTTTTGCATTTTCCTATTTGATAAGGTAAGCTTTACATTTACAATAAAGCATCATAAGGCTCCATTCAACCATAACATTGTGATTCATAACTTTTACCATTCTTTGATAATTTAGCAGCATTCAAAATAGTATCTTTTTATATTTCACTCTCATGGCAAAGCAGCAAGGTGCAGTATCTTCTCAATTTATGCCTCCTTGGGCTCTTTTCCATTTTCTAGGTTTGCTGATGGGATGTATAATAGAAAAGATATTTCAATCTCCATTTTAACAATTTCTTTCAGGATGTTGTGGCGTTTTTCAGTGTCACTTGTGCTTACTCTAAGCCCTCTTTGATAGTCAGTGTGGACCATGAATCCTTTCATAAGTAACATTAGAAATGGTATTTTTATTGTTATTGTTATGATACTGAAAGTGTTATATAGAGTCTATGTGATGAAGTGTCTCATGACTTTTCTTGTGTATTTACTTTACTAGTGAAATACATCAGTGTATAAGTTGGATTAATGAAGTAATATTTGTATCTTAGAAGATAACAAAAACTAGTAGAGCTCAGTTGCTCAGTTACCTTAAAGAACTTTGCTATACTTATGTAAACCTGTGAAATGATCTTCCCACGAATGTGGAAAAGGATCATAGTAAAATACAGATTTGTTTATATATTAGCTGGTAGTCTATCAACAAATTATGATATTTTTGAGTGTTCTGTGACAGTGTCATTTTCTTTCTTCCAAAGTGTTTTGGAGGTACTCTGGTGCATCTCCCTGAAAAGAATCAACTGTCCTTTTCCTGCTTAAAGTCAGGTTATTTCATTTAAGTGTCTACTACTTACTAAACAGGGATTAGCAAACATTGCTAAATACAGTTTCATTAGCATTGTAAATTAGGGAGTTAGACTGTGCTCAGAAATCAGGTTTTGGAAAAAAGCTACAATATTCTGCAATATTTTGATCAGATAGCTTTAAAATATTTATTTTAAAATTCTGTTCTTTCTTTGCATATTGAAGTGACCTGTTATTGAAAAACACCTGGTCAGTTGATTGCATTTGCCCACTTTTTGTCTTTTTGGTTAACACATGGCCAAAGATGAGTGTAGCTTTAATGTAATTTCAGTGATAACTGTTCATTCAAGAAATTTTTGTTTTCAAGTATTGTAGTTGTTGGCAGTATGTTGATGAGTAAAACGAATGCATTTTCTCCCTGTTTTACACCATAAATATTTATTGAGTCCCCGCTATGTCTGAGGAGCTCTGTTTAACCCTCCCAGAATACGTATTCTAGGTGCAATTGGGGTGCTCACATTCATTTTTCTCAACAAGGTCAAGTCATTTAAAATCTGCCAAGAATTTGACCCACTATTTTCTCTGAGGTTTGGACTTCATATGGGAATTATTATGTTCTATGCTTATCTTTCAAGATTAGGTTGCACTTTTTGGTATTCTTTTTTGAATACCAAATACTTGTTTATATGTGTTTTTCCCTTATTAGAGGAAGCTTAGGAGAGCATTACCTTGTGGCTTCTATATTACATCTAGGTCTAAGCTATATTGCTGCCTGGACATATTATAATATTCTGCTAAAGTTTGGCCTAGCATGGTGGGATTAACATGGAATCAGCTTCTGAAGCTGTTATATTTGGAGAAATTCAAAAAACCATCATGCCACAAACTTGGTGGGCATTTTCAATTAAAAATCTCAATGTTTTTAGATCTGTCATAAAGATTATGATTATACTAAGCAAGCAATGAGAATACAAATTACATATTAATTTGTTCTATATTGCAATGTAAAAATTTTAAAGTGTAGAGCAGATTTTGGGGTGGTTGTTTGCTTTAGAGAATATCTAATTTACGTGCAAGTAAAATTATTCAATTTAGCAAAGTGTTATTTACACAAACTTTTTAGGAAGTCAGTTACACAAGATTGAGGTTCATCTGAGGTTGTAAAAATATATTACAGAATAGTGTAATTTCTCATTGCTACATAAAATGTTCTACTGACATTTAGCAGGGTTAACTAATATCCTAAGAAGTTGTTATAAATGAACATGAATAGATCTTTTCCATTTCCTTTCTAGTCTGAGTTTTAAAATTCTAAGAAATTTTGTATTCAGTGAACCCCTAAAAGGGAAAGAATTCATATGTACTCATGATTTTATTTCTCACATTTCTCTGTGGAAAGGTATGCTTTTAAATTAGATAAATATTCCAAGTTTTTTTCTGGATTATTTTGTCCTCATAAAAAAAAAGTTATTACTTGAGTTATAATTTCCTACCACACTGTTCCTAACCAGCTTAATGGAGGAAATATTTCTTCCTTCATGAAAAACTTTCACCAAACCTTCTACTGTTATCAGTGTCAGGAGGACAAGGCAATAAGTAAGCATAATTAGACTAGAAATATGATTAGTACTGTGGATTATGATTTTATTTATAATTGTATAATCCTACAGTCTGATTTTAACTTAAAGTTTCTATATATACTTAAGGACGAAGAAATTAATTGGTCACCCATATACACACTACTGTATATAAAATAGATGACTAATAAAGACCTACTGTATAGCACAGGGAACTCTACTCAATACTCTGTAATGGCCTATATGGGAAAAGAATCTAAAAAAGAGTAGATATATGTATATGCATAACAGATTCACTTTGCTGTACACCTGAAACTAACACAACATTGTAAATAAACTCTACCCCAATACAAATTTAAAAGTCAATAAATAAGTATACATTCACAGGAAGTTGCAAAGACAATACAGAGAGCTCCCACGTATCCTTCACCCACTTTTCCTTTAATGGTTATATTTTACAAAATTATAGTATGACATCAAACCAGGATTTTTATATTGGTGTGTGTGACTGTGTGTGTGTGTCATTTTATCACATGTGTAGATCTGTGTAGCCACCAGTATAATCAAGATAGAGACCTGTTCTATCACAGATGTCAGATGCCACTCAGATCTCCCTCGTGCTGCCCGTTGCAGTCACACCACTCCCTCCCCCTACCACCCTGACCCCTGGCAATCACTGATCTGTTCTCCGTCTCTATAATTTTGTCATTTTGAGAATATTAGATAAAAGGAGTCATACAGTATGTGACCTTTTGAGCTTGGCTTTTTTTCACTCAACATAATGCCCTTGAGATCTATCACAGTTGTTCAGAGTATCAATAGTCTGTTACCCTTTATTGCTGAGCAATATTCCACAGTATGGATGTACCAAGTTTCCTTACCCATCACTTATTGGAGGACATTTTGGTTAAGGTTGGGTCTGTTACAAATAAAAATGTTAAAAAAATTTGTGTACAGATTAAAAAAATTAATTGGTCACCTAATTTGATTATACCTAAGGCCTACACAATATCTGTGTGTGTGTGTGTGTGTGTGTGTGTGTGTGTGTGTGTGGTGTGTATGTATGTGTATAAAAGAGAGAATGCTGTAAAGTTTGCATTCCTTTCTCAGCAATCACTGGATAATCACTGGCTCCTGATACTTTTTCCATATAGAGTAGAAATTCATGGTCATCTTTTCATAATGCTATAAGTAATTTTAATATACTAAGTGGTAGTGACTTAGGGACTTTACTTATCTCATGTAAGATAAAACCAATGGACAACTAACTAGATGAGAATTCTGAACATCTTCCTTGTGGTTATGGGGAAATTTGCTATTTATAATACAATTATATTTCCTTCGGGAGGCATGTCTTAAATGCTGAACTCTTTGACGTATTTACTTAAGGATTATTTGGTAAAAAGTTGTTGGATGGGTTTGGAGAAAGAAATGAATCAGTTTACATATAAATTCCCTTTTCTGAATCATCTAACATAATTTAGAATGACAGTCCAGTTATCTACAGTTTAATTTTCTTAGTTAAGTGTATGATCATTTTCTCTGCTGGAGTTGGCTTTGTGATTTTTGAGCAGAATATTATGTTGGTATTTAGATTCAAAGTTGAAAGAAGTGTTGAAAGCTGTCGTTATTGCATTTCTACTGACTGGAGTGGGTATTCTTCTAGGTGGTAACTGTATATAGCAAATTAAAACAGACATGATGCTTACATCCTGCAAGTCTACATATCCAAATATTTTAAAATATCATTATAACTGTCTTTGGATGTTTTGCTCATGCTCTTTACCTTCTTGCTGATCTTGTTACTATTTGTATAAAAAGTTTTAATTTAAAGTATATTCCACCGATGTTTCACGTAGAATATATCATACTCCCTTAGGTAACATGCTTTGAAAAAGTGGCCTAGTGTATTTTTCTGTGCTACTAACAGAAAATCAATAATTTATTAATAAGACTTTCAGACCCAGAGCATCATTGGGTTGGGTTCTTAACTTCCTTGCAGCATAATTATTAACTTTTCCTCCTCCCTCATTTCTCTCATCCTACTGATCACCATATCTTATCCCATCTCCTTAGAATTATGTCCTGAATCTGCTAGCTTCTTTCCATCCCCTCACGGCTCTGTTATTACTTATTGCTTGATTTGTTAGAACTGCTGCCTCTTAAGTGGTTCCCCCGCCATTAGTCTCCCCTCTCTAATTGACCCATTGCACAGTCTTTCTTTATAAACATAGTCTTTCTTTAAAAAAAAAAAAATTCTGAAGTTCACAATCCTTTGCTTGACATAAAAGACTCACCTCAGCATCCTCGATGGTGTACCTCAAGTTCTTTGTAAACTGAACTCACATTGTATTGAAAATGCTATTATCTTTCAATGGCTCCATACTTGTTCCTTGTCAGGCAAGGATTCCGTGTCAGTGGAAGGTAATCTACTGATTACTGTAAATTAGATTAAGTTAGATCATTCTATTTATGGTGACAATTGTAATAATTTAGCAAGACTTACTCTAAAATTTGGCTCAAACCATCTCCAAGATAATTCAGACAAAGGGAGTTAAGCCCTTCTATAGTAGAGACTTCTAAGGATTCACCAAACCCTGTTTTGTCTCCCTGTTGGCCCACATCAAGACTCTTTTTCCTACCCCTCCTTACAATTAGATAAGGCTTTGTGATATATAACATTTTCATCTGTGTTCAATAAAAAAGCACTAGTTTGATCCTGGTCATTCATTCTCTTCCCTCATGTGCCAGCTGGAAGCAGAGAATCTAGCAGAGGACTCCAACCAAGGCCCTGGAGGAATGGTGGAGCCATAAGATGAAGGAAGTCTGAATCCCTGAATGATCATATAGAAGGCCATCTGTCAGCCAGGAAGATACACATTGGGTTTTTATTGTGATAAGCCACGAATTTTAAAAAATGGTAGCTGTTAGCATTAGCAACTTTACTGCACCTAACAGTTTAAAGAAAGGTGGTCTACCAGCTGCTACAACTGGAGCCACTTTGAAAATTCACCCTGGGAGTCTCACTCTTACCTCGTGTGATCCATCACATAGGCAAGTGTGGTTCATTGTCATCAGTGCTTCTGTCAGAATGCAAGAGATCCTTCATCAAGTTGGATTGTGTGATCTTGGTGGAATGTATTTAGTTTTATATAATTTGCTATTTCATTAACTGAAGATGCTATAACTACTCTTTGATTAATAATTTAAGAAACTATTTTCAAAAAAATTTGGAGACGTTATAAGAATTGATAGCCATGTGGAAATAAATCCATTGTCTCCCAGAGTGCCGGCAGGACACGAAGTTTAGTGGTCTTATTAAGTGGTCTTGTTATTTTATATAAATATGTTATTTTTCTTGGCTATGCACTATATGAAGAGTTATTTATTATATGAACCTGTTTAATGAGCTGTTTGTGAAATACCTAAGCATGGAAATCATAGCCTTTTATGTAAATGTGGAAAATGGGATGATAGAGATCTGAATTCAAGTTATTTTTGTCACTGTCTTGTACTTTATTCACAATGATTTTAGATGAGCCTCACATACAGAATATTAAAAAGAAACGTGGAGCCATTCTATTTGAGGCTCTTCCAGAAAGCCTACTTTGCTAATGAGTTCCATAATATATGACAGGTGATTTCTAGTTTTTGAGTATTAATTTATTTAAAAGTAAGGAAAGGATGGATAACTGATATCCACAGGTTCAACAAAACTTGAGTAGTTGTGCTAGGTGTTAGAGAAACAAACAGAAAAAGACAAGAGCTTTACTTTTAGGAAGGAGCCTACCCTCTGGTAGATAAGTTTTACATTTATCATTTAAGTATAAACAAAATAGTGAATCATATTAGGTTTCGCTTTCTTATTTCATTCTTAAATGAAAGTAAAATAGCTAAAATATGGGGCAGGGGAAGAGACAGATAAATGAGTGATTTGACATATCCATGAAAAAGAAGTTAACTGTATTATTCATAATGTTTGAATATATATTGTTCGTACTTGTCCTGTCTCAAACACTACATAGAAAGGATTTAAAAAATTCTGGTCAGAGGTAAAGAAGGAAAGAATGGAGAAAAAAAGGCAGACAAAAATCCAGTTGGCCCATCTCTTTTCTATAGTGTGGTTTTGTTTTCTTCCCATGTTGAGATGAGCCTTTTTAGTACATCTGGAAGTGTTGTTCAGGTTTTTATTACAAATGCCCTAGCTATTGTAGGTATTGTTAATGATTCAAGCTATATCCAAAAGTGTAGTCTGATATTTGTTCGCTCATTTCTTGGGCTTTTGGATTGAACAATGTTCTTTCATCATTTAAGGGAAAAAATTAACTTAGATGCTAATAACAAACTCTGGAACTTTGTGACTTCAGTCCATTTGTAGCTCCTGGGCAGTGCCATTTTGATTGAAGTCCAGTTCAATCAGTAATATCAATAGACTGTTTTTGGCTAAGATGATAATGGCCAGTTCTATGCCTGTTCTGGAGGAATAAAATATGATGCTCTTCTAAAATATTTTATGACACTTTTCCCCTACACTTAGTCATGCCGGTAGTAGTTTCATTTCATTTTTTCTGAAGTTGATCCCAGTCCTTGGCAGTGTTTCCTGGCAACCTTTTATGCACAATATTTGTAGAATTGTTGAGGTGGAAGGTGTCCTGTGTATGCAAACACGGAACTGGTTTTTACCATGTTCTGTTTTACTCCATGGCCTCTACAAAGGTATCATTTGTATAAGACGTTTTCCTTCAGGATGTTTTCCTGCAGCTTTGGGCCATATCCAGCTTTAATGAAGCATCCAATTTTGGATACATTACTGCTTCACAGCTACATATTTGATTCTTTGCTGTCAATATTTATGAAAGTAAATGCTAGAATAAACATCTGTGTTTCCTTATTTCTGAAGCCTTCATTCTGTTGAGCCTATTGATTTTGGGTTTATTCTACCGAAGCGTAGTTATATATTTCCCAGTCAACAGCATATTCACCATTGCTGGATTTGGAGACACAATGTGGGGGAAAATACAGCTGGTCGGCTAGATTTAATTAACTAGATTCTTTTGCATGAAGCAAATCCGTGGTATCCAGATGTATTTTCAGTTCAGAGTTCTGTTTATCATTTGCCTACCATCAGTAAATTAGCTTGACTAGCAGTCATATCTTTTTGAGGTTAAGCAGTTACTCTTTTCCTAAGCCTTTCTCCTTAATCTTTTCTACTTAACCATGGAGTTAACTGTTTACCCTCTTATTATGCTATTATGAGCTAATCTGTAGGTTTTATTACCTAAACAAAATGTTTATAACTTAGACTTAAATGCTTGAATCTTATTTTCACTATAAATTGTATGTTGTTAAAATGTATTTGGATTTAGAATTCTACAAATTTTCAGTCTAGATTTAAGAAGAGATATTTACTTGTCTAGGAGACTGTTGTGCTTTCTCTGCCATATTAAGTCATTATTCTTTATTCAAATAAGAGATGAGAAAGCTGATAATTTTCAGACTCTTTTTCAGGATCAGAGGAACTATAGTCCTCATACAGATTTCATCATAAAGATCTTGTATTACATGGTAAAATTTGGTTGTCCTTTTGTAATAGTGGTAAGACCCTGATTCCATAATGTTAATAGTCAATCGGTTCTTTCTTGGTCTTGACAATTATTTTAGGACTTTTTGTTCTTTATTGACCTGTCCCATAGATACTGGGATGATGTGGACAGAGGCTGCTTACTTTTGTTCCTTCAAAAAGCAGATCCTTATTGATTTAGCTCCTTGCAAGGTGAAGGTGCTCTTCAAGGCTTCTTTCCATCTTGTTTTTTTCCAAATGACTCTCTCTGGAAGCCCCTCAGCCCATTGTTCTACCTTTTCCCCTGGTAAACTCCACCTTTCCCCGTAAGAGGAATTCCCGTTCCTTGATCCATTCCTGGTTCTTGCTGCAGGCTTCTGTAGGATTGACTTTCAAACTTTACTCTGTAATTGCCAGCTCTAGAGGAAGGGGATGGGCAAAAATTCTATGAATGGAGTGACTATGGATGCCCCATTTCAATTAGTTTCTTCACGAGGTTGGGCAGGAGCTAATTTCTCTACTAGGTTACCTAGGAAGAAAGTATACCTCTCTAAGACTAACATTAATTTTTCTCAGAGTCAACACAATAAAATATTGGAGGAATATTAAAATGTTTAAAAATATATGTGTATATATATATATCTGGTTCTATAAGAAATTTAATAACTACATTTGGTTATCAGATATTCTGGAAATTCTTAGTCTTACAGATGTGCTGAGAGAATAACTGTATGAATTTCCAATCCTTCTCTGGTCATTTCTTTCATGGAATGATGGAGGACTTACCTGAGAGATATTGAGCATTCTGCTACTCTCTTCCCCTTTGAAAGTTACTACCTGAATGGCTCACACATTCCAGGAGCCCTTATGTTAATTCCTTTCCAAGCTGTTGGTTGTTTGAAGCTTATTCTCTGGTAGATTCTTCAGGACAGACTTATGGGAAGAATATTCCTTGAGTTCTCATGTATTATGTAGCAAGAATATACAAGACTATAAGAAGTTTTCATCTATGGGTTTTTATACTTGAAGGTCACCCTAGCTTCATTAAAATGTGTTCGATTTGGGCTGTATCATTTTCTCAGATACATGTATAGTCTTTCAATATGTAGTTTGAAGTTATCTTTTATTCCAGGAGAGTTTTATTATAGTTTTTAGTATTTTTTGCTTTGTTGCTTTGGTCTTCTTCAGGGACTCCTACTAAACATATATTGGACAGTCTTGCTTATGTTACATATTAATTATTGTCTCTTAAAATCTTTTTACCTCTTCTTTTTTTTTAATTCTAAAATTTGTCTTATGTTCCATTTTGTACTTTTGGTAAGGCATTAACCCACTGTGCTTCTTCTTAACTTAGTCTTCATTCCTGAAATAAGTTTTTCTTTTATTTCTAAATCTTTCCTGAGTTTGATCACCTCTCTTTTCATATCTTCCTTGTTCTCAAACACAACATTTTTCAGTTTTTCTAATTCTGAGGTTTTTTGTTGCTTCTGTCATTTAAAGACTATTTTTAGCTTGTTTTGAACTATTAGATCACAGTTTTCCCTACTTTAAAAATCAAGGAGTTTGATCAGTAATATTGGTTGTCATACTGTGGTAAAGATATAGCCCATTCTGTAGCCTTTATTATAGTCTTTTTTGTTAGTTTTTTTTGTTTTTAATTGGGATATAATAGTGGATCTGTCTCATTTGGTTAAAAATTTTCTAAGCTCTACCGCTGCTTTAACTGGAAGTTAAGTGCTTTGAAACAAAATTTTGTTAAACATTTTGCCTTCTGGTTAAGGAATATTTGCTTTCCTTTCACTTACTGTATTAATATCCATTTTTGGTCATCTTATTTTGGTTGTTTTATAGTTGCTAATATTTTGTGGTTATTTCTTTAACATTTGAGACCATTAGTTATGTAAGATTTCAGATGTTTGGAAGCTCTATTAATCGAATTCATTGTAAGTTCATAAAGTTTATAGAATGTTCTTCTACTAATTATGACTTTGCCAGGGTTCCTTAAAGAAATAGCATTTTCCACCAGAAAAAAAATGAACTTAAAAATCTTTAGCATCTCAGCTGCCATATATGTAATTTCTTTATAGATATATTCCAGGTATCAGAACTCCATCTTAATTTGTTGTGTATTCCTCCAGTGCTTGTCACCAGCCTTCATGGCCATCTTGGTGAAGTTTTCTTTTACAACCTTGATACAAGAAGATACTCTCTTGGGTTTACTTTGAAAACAGGCTGAAGGCCTTCCTCCAAATGTCGTATTTCAATTTATGTATCATTTGACACAAATTTGAGTGAGCTATAACCTAGAGAAGAATCATTCCTAAATGGCTGCTTGACTACATTTTTCTGTTTGCTTTTCTTGACAGACCTCAGGTTCCAGGCTGCGTCAGGCCTCATTTGGTGAGAAGCATGTTTGTTTCTCTTGTCAGCTTCTTGACTGGTTCCTTTCCAGATTTCTGCAGGGCAGCCATATGGTCATTGCGGCATGTCTTCTAGATTGCTTCTGTGGCAGGATTCCAGGTCTTGATTAGTGTTTCAGAATCTGCTCACACTGAGAGGGCTTTAGCTTTTGCCCTTTAGTTTTATTTCAGATGCATATTCAGATCTGGTGTCCTTCCTGTCTCATCTAAAGTTCATTTGATTTTGATGATTTTATTTTATGTGGCCCATGTATTTGGCTAACTTTTTATCTTCTTATATTTTAAGCAAGAAAGGCCCATAAAGGCCGTTGGTGAGGTTCCTAGACTGTGCTGATTTTGGAAAACTGAATGTAACAATAATTCTATTAGATGATCAGTATTCATGTGCATTAGATTGGCTAGAGATGTATACCAGTCTCCTCCTTTCTACTTTTTTTATTCTGTTACATAGTTCTTTAAATTTGTTTTTTTCCTGGTGGTGGGGGAGGGATTTACTTTGAAAATTTCTCTCTGTAACCGAGAGGCAAGGAGAAAATTACTCATAATGTTGGTAGTGATGTTTAAGAAAAAATTGTTCATGACACTTATAAAGATTAGTAAAGCAGACTTTATTCAGGGAGACTATCACGATAGTTGTAGGGACCACTGCAATGTGGTTTTGCAGTGGGGGAGAGAGATTGGGCTCAAACTTGGAATACAACTAGGAGAACTGGGGCTGTATAGCCAAGTAGAAGGGTGGGGTAAAAATTACTAAGAGGAAAGAAACATCAAAATAAGAGGGATTCTGGCTAAACAGACCTAAACAGGATTGTTGATGAAGGCAGGCCAGGTGGTCAGATATTACATGGGGGATGGTAGAGATGAGGAACCTAATCAGATATCCAGCGTGATCAATATTGAGGGTGGGGGATTCTGGTTAAACTGACATAGTAGGTTTCTTGCTAAAATTGGACAATGCAGAGATGAACACAGAAGCCCAAAAGTTAGGGCCTAATTGGAAAGAGTTCAGAGGAGCCTGACTAAAGTTTGGTCAAGGAGAGACTCTTCAACAGTGATAATAAATGTAAAACTATAACTTTCAAGGAAGTAACTCTCAATACAGAAATACTGAAGCAAATCTCTATGAACAAAACAGACCTTTAGGAGCTTCCCTGGTGGCACAGTGGTTAAGAATCCGCCTGCCAATGCAGGGGACACGGGTTCGAGCCCTGGCCCGGGAAGATCCCACATGCTGCGGAGCAACTAAGCCCGTGCGCCACAACTACTGAGCCTGCGCTCTAGAGCCCGCGAGCCACAACTACTGAGCCCGCGTGCCACAACTACTGAAGCCCGCGCGCCTGGAGCCCGTGCTCCTCAACAAGAGAAGACACTGCAGTGAGAAGCCCGTGCACTGCAATGAAGAGTAGCCCCCGCTCACCGCAACCAGAGAAAGCCCGCACACAGCAACAAAGACCCAACGCAGCCAGAATAAAAATAAAAAATAAATAGATTTATAAAAATACAAAACAAAACAGACCTTTAGTTAAGTTCATGCTTAACCTCAGTGAATCAATAGCAAGATATTCTCTACCCGTATTTACTTTTGGTTATTTTTGATCACTAAATTAGGAACTATATCATTTCAGGTTTCTTTGAAGTTGAAGAAAAGCAACTTAATGCCTTATATTCAGTCTCTGCTCCATGAATTTGTTATTTTGATTTCAGTGATAAGGATTGAAATTATAATATGAAGGAGCAAATTCAGACACCATGAAACACTTATTTTCTCTTAAAAGATAAAGGTTTTAAATAAACAGGCTATAAAATACTGTAATATTTGGAGACTCAGGCTTAAATTCTTTAATCAAATTACTTATTAAAAGCTAAATTTTACTCTGCTTATATATTTTATTTAATTTTTCTTTGACACTTTGATTTTATAAAAAGGAACGTACTTAATGTATTTTTTCAGACTTTCTTGTATTTTTTAGGAAGCAAATTTTATTGTAGTTAACTTTTGTGTGCAAAATGCCCTGTTTGGGTGGGAGGGAATCTTTCCAAAGAAGCTGTATTGAACTTTTTGTCTGTTATCTCATCTTTCTAAGAAAGCATTCCTAAGCATTCTGTCTAGAGTGCTTTGTATTTAGGTTTGAAGGTTCTTATTGTCATGGCTGGCACTCAGTTTAGAAAGTGACCTTTTTGAAGGAGATGACTAGAAGTTTAAGTTTACTAGATTCTAGAAGGTTAGCTGCTAAGTGCAGATTTTGAAGAATTGTTTGACTTTTTTGCAGCAGGATATTTTCTTGGATTTATATTCAAACTTTCAGTGCCTCTAAATGGAGTAGATTATAATCAACAAAATGATTTTATTTGTGAGCACCTGCAACTCTAAAGGATCTAGTCCCAATCCTTTAGACATAGGTTCTGAAGCTTGTAGTACCAGTAGATTCACTTGAGATACGTATTTAAAATTCACATTGTTTGGTCCCACTAGCAGAGAGTCTCACATTGTTGATGAGAAATTGGGCCCAGTATTGAGCATATTTAACAAATGTCTAACACTTTGAGAAACATTGCTTTAGGACCTCAGTGGTTCCCAAGGCTGATGATGTATCTGAATCAATTTGGTCTGGTTTAAGAAATATGTTGAGGGCTTCCCTGGTGGCGCAGTGGTTGGGAATCCGCCTGCCAGTGCAGGGGACACGGGTTCGAGCCCTGATCCAGGAGGATCCCACATGACGTGGAGCAACTAGTCCCGCACGCCACAACTGCTGAGCCTGTGCTCTAGAGCCCGCGAGCCACAACTCCTGAAGCCCGTGCGCCTAGAGCCCCGTGCTCCCGAACAAGAGAAGCTACCGCAATGAGAAGCCGGCGCACTGCAACAAAGAGTATCCCCCGCTCTCTGCAGCTAGAGAAAGCCCGCGTGCAACAACGAAGACCCAACGCAGCCAAAAATAAATAAATTAATATTTTAAAAAAAGAGAGAAAAGAAAAATTAAAAAAAAAAATGTTGATACCTGGTTCCACCCTATAGCTACTAAATTAGAATCTCTGGGAGTGTGGCCCAGTAACGTGCATGTTTAACAAGCTGCCTGGTGATGCTTATACAGAGAGCCACATCTCAGGATCCCATCTTTGAGATCCATTGCTTAGTTCTACCTATGCCTGAGGGCCTTGAGCCTTTTTGTTCTAGGATCTCCCAAGATCTAATTTCTGGGTGATACACTGTATTAGAAAGCTTTTGCTATTACTTCTCAGACATGCCCAGATGTTGACACTGTACTGACTAAAAAGTATTGCCTTTTTTTTTTTTTTAACCATTCTTTAACATTTTTCTAATCAATACTAGGTGATTTAAGGCATACACACACACGTACACATTATGGGATTTAACGGCTGCTTCTTTTTGAACATAATTGTTAAAACATAAAAAGATTTTACACACTTTAGGAACTTAAATTCAAGACAAAATATTATATATATGTGTTTTGATACTACTGACTAACATTGTTAATGTGATATTTTTATGTAAAACTAGTTATTTAATGTGAGTTCTATGTAGAAAGGTCTGGAAAAATTGGTATTTGTTACTTAGTTATCTTAAGCATTTTGCTGAATTGTATGGCTTGAGGATTCTTTAGAGTTGTAATAAATGTATGGCTTGAGGATTCTTCAGAGTGGTAATAAACTTTGAATAAAGTAAGAAGCAGTTTATTCTTGGTGGTGGTGTTACAATGGCTAAGTTTCATGCAGTTGTAGTCTTTACACAGTAGTTGAAGGAATAATAGCTCTTTTTCAAAAGGTTTAAATGCTTTCTTAAGTTTAGATGTGCTTTGCTTGTATAATCAGTGTTTAATGGAGAGCTTTGGCGAATGATCTTTCTTGAGAGCTAAACACAGAGAATCAACAATTTTTATTTTTTAGTTACTTATGCACACTGAACCTATGAAAAAGGTTGGAGTGTGTTAAAGTCCAAGAAAAGAATGTGAGCACTTTTTATTACGTGTGTTAGTTTACATTCTGTATGGCTACATTATGTCAGTCAAAAATATTGCATCCTCTTTACCACCTGGTAAGGTTGGTTTAGAAGGCGTAGTGGCTTGTTTCATATTTCTCTGTAGCTAAAGTTCTTAAAGTTTCTAATAATAACTTTTTTTTAATTTGCAGAAATTCCACTTAACTTTGTTAATTTTCTCCTTCAGGTGAGCTTCTTAATCCATCAGATTTCCAAACTCACTAACCAGTCAATCTTCAGTCACTGCTACTAAAGTAAAAATTGTTGGGAACAATTAGTTTAACATCATATTACAGTGCTCTGGCAGTTAGATATTAAGCAGTTTTGCCTATTTAGAGTAATGCCTTGTATGCTATTCAGATGCAGAGTTATCTAATACAGCTCCTTGTTTTTAAACCTATTATACTATTATCACTTTAAAGTTAAATTTCCAATTGGCTGTTAGAAAGCAATAATTATTTTGTATAGTCCTCAGTAGGAACCCCAGAGGAACCGCAGGCCTACCACTGCTCCCTCATCAGGGAGGGGAATTGGAGGGGGAAAGTACAACCTGTAGATGGATATAATGAGCAAGTCTTTTTACAGAATGCTACATGATGAGTCATTTTCTGGTCCTAACAATGATGCTAGTACTGGAAATAGATGTGATTTTTTTCTAACCATCATATTTTATTGCTGAATTTAGTTATTCTCTATTTTATCCTCAAATATTTAAGTAGGTGATGTTAGCAACAGGATTCTAAGTGGCATGGTAAGAGTCTTACTACTTGAAAGTTTCCCTTGA
Organism: Balaenoptera borealis; assembly: GCF_965194805.1. Lineage (NCBI taxonomy): Eukaryota > Metazoa > Chordata > Mammalia > Artiodactyla > Balaenopteridae > Balaenoptera > Balaenoptera borealis. The sequence continues at coordinate 160,423,431 of NC_138867.1, forward strand.
TGTAGTTGGAGTACATCATTCTAGCTATCTGCTGCCTCATTTATTTTTTGCATTGTTTGCTTCCTGTCCTTCATTGGTGTGCATGTGCCATAATATACCACTTTATATTGTAGTTTAATTATACATATTGTATCTCCCTCAACCAGAATGTAAATTCCTTGAGGAGAGTCTGAAACTGATTTTATAATTCTTCTTGGTACACGGAACAGTGCTTTTCATATATAGTAGTAGACATTCAGCAAGTTTTATTTAGTGGTAGTGGTTACCTGGTTTCACTACATATGAAATTACTATTTTCCTGATGCCTGTTTAGCTTAAGTTATGATGATAAGTATTTATTTAATTGATTTTCTTTCATACTTTAGAATATTTATTTTAGCAATTTTATTGCTACTATTAATTTTTTATTCAATGTTTTATTAAATGTTATTATTGAAGCTCTTGTAAATTCAAAGATTGTTTGAGTATTTTAGGTATTTTATTCTTTGTGTTGCAATGATCAGTGGGATTGTTTCCTTAATTTCTCTTTCTGATTTTTCGTTCTTAGTGTATAGGAATGCAAGAGATTTCTGTGCATTGATTTTGTATCCTGCAGCCTTACCAAATTCATTGATTAGTTCTAGTAGTTTCCTGGTGGCATCTTTAGGGTTTTCTATGTATAGTATCATGTCATCCGCAAACAGTGACAGTTTTACTTCTTCTTTTCCCATTTGTATTCCTTTTATTTCTTTTTCTTCTCTGATTGCCGTGGCTAGGACTTCCAAAACTATGTTGAGTAAGAGTGGCGAGAGTGGACATCCTTTTCTTGTTCCTGATCTTAGAGAAAATGCTTTCAGTTTATCACCACTGAGAATGATGTTTGCTGTGGGTTTGTCATATATGGCCTTTATTATGTTGAGGTAGGTTCCCTTTATGCCCACTTTCTGGAGAGTTTTTATCATAAATGGGTGTTGAATTTTGTCAAAAGATTCTTCTGCATCTATTGAGATGATCATATGGTTTTTATTCTTCAAATTGTTAATATGGTGTATCACATTGATTTGCATTTATTGAAGAATCCTTGCATCCCTGGGATAAATCCCACTTTATCATAGTGTATGATCCTTTTAATGTGTTGTTGGGTTCTGTTGGTTAGTATTTTGTTGAGGATTTTTGCGTCTATGTTCATCAGTGGTATTGGTCTATAATTTTCTTTTTTTGTGATATCTTTTTCTGGTTTTGGTATCAGGGTGATGGTGGCCTCGTAGAATGAGTTTTGGAGTGTTCCTCCCTCCACCGTTTTTTGGAAGAGTTTGAGGAGGAGAGGTGTTAACTCTTCTCTAAATGTTTGATAGAATTCACCTGTGAAGCCATCTGGTCCTGGATGTTTGTTTGTTGCAAGATTTTTAATTACAGTTTCAATTTCATTACCTGTGATTGGTCTGTTTATATTTTCTAATTCTTCCTGGTTCAATCTTGGAAGGTTGTAGTTTTCCAAGAATTTGTCCATTTCTTTCAGGTTGTCCATTTTATTGGCATATAGTTGCTTGTAGTAGTCTCTTATGATCTTTTGTATTTCTGCAGTGTCAGTTGTAATCTCTCCTTTTTCAATTCTAATTTTATTGATTTGAGTACTCGCCCTCCTTTTCTTGATGAGACTGGCTAAAGGATTACCAATTTTGTTTATCTTCTTAAAGCAACAGCCTTTACTTTTATTGATCTTTGCTATTGTTTGGTTTGTTTCCATTTCACTTATTTCTGCTCGGATCTTTATGATTTCTTTCCTCCTACTAATTGTGGGTTTTCTTTGTTCTTCTTTTTCTAGTTGCTTTAGGTGTAAGGTTAGAATGTTTATTTGAGATTTTTCTTGCAGTGAGCTTGAATTGCTATGAACTTCCCTCTTAGAACTGCTTTTGCTGCATCCCATAGGTTTTGGATCGTCATGTTTTTGTTGTCATTTGTTTCTAGGTATTTTTTGATTCCCTCTTTGATTTCTTCAGTGATCTCTTGGTTATTCAGCAGCACACTGTTTAGCCTCCATGTATTTGTGTTTTCTTTACTGTTTTTTTCCTGTAATAGATCTCTAATCTCACAGTGTTGTGGTCGGAAAAGATGCTTGATACAATTTCAATTTTCTTAAATTTTCCAAGGTTTGATTTGTGACCCCAAATGTGATCTATTCTGGAGAACGTGCCGTGTGCATTTGAGAAGAAAGTGTATTCTTCTGCTTTGGGGTGGAATGTCCCAACAATATCAATTAAGTCTGTCTGGTCTCTTGTGTCATTTAAAGCTTCTGTTTCCTTATTTATTTTCCGTCTGGATGATCTATTGCTGTCAGTGGGGTGTTAAAGTCCCCTATTATTGTGTTACTGTCGATTTTTCCTTTTCAAGCCATTTGCATTTGCCTTATATATTGAGGTGCTCCTATGTTGGGTGCATAAATATTTACAGTTGTTTTGTTTTCTTCTTGGATTGATCCATTGATCATTATGTAGTGTCCTTTCTTGTCTCTTGTAACAGTCTTTATTTTAAAGTCTCTTTTATCTGATATGAGTGTTGCTGCTCCAGCTTTCTTGTGATTTCCATTTGCATGGAATATCTTTTTCCATCCCCTCACTTTCAGTCTGTATGTGTCCCTAGGTGTGAAGTGGGTTTCTTGTAGACAGCATATAGACAGTCTTGTTTTTGTATCCATTCAGCCAGTCTGTGTCTTTTGGTTGGAGCATTTAATCCATTTACATTCAAGGTGATTATCGATATGTATGTTCCTATTACCATTGTCTTAATTGATTTGGGTTTGTCTTTGTGGGTCTTTTTATTCTCTTGTGTTTCCCACTTAGAGAAGTTCCTTTAGCATTTGTTGTAAAGCTAGTTTGGTGGTGCTGAATTCTCTTAGCTTTTGCTTGTCTGTAAAGCTTTTGATTTCTCCATTGAATATGAATGAGATCCTTGCTGGGTAGAGTAATCTTGGTTGTAGGTTTTTTTCCCCTTCATCACTTTAAATATGTCCTGCCACTCCCTTCTGGCTTGCAGAGTTTCTGCTGAAAGATCAGCTGTTAACCTTATGGGGATTCCCTTTTATGTTATTTGTTGCCTTTCCCTTGCTGCTTTTAATATTTTTTCTTTGTATTTAATTTTTGATAGTTTGATTAATATGTGTCTTGGCATGTTGCTCTTTGGGTTTATCCTGTATGGGACTCTCTGTGCTTCCTGGACTTGATTGACTATTTCCTTTCCCATGTTAGGGAAGTTTTCAACTATAATCTCTTCAAATATTTTCTCAAACCCTTTCTTTTTCTCTTCTTCTCCTGGGACCCCTATAATTCGAATATTGGTGCGTTTACTATTGTCCCAGGAGTCTCTGAGACTGTCCTCAATTCTTTCATTCTTTTTTCTTTATTCTGCTCCCTGGCAGTTATTTCCACCATTTTATCTTCTTGCTCACTTATCCGTTCTTCTGCCTTAGTTCTTCTGCTATTGATTTCTTCTAGAGTATTTTTAATTTCAGTTATTGTATTGTTCATCACTGTTTGTTTGCTCTTTAGTTCTTCTAGATCCTTGTTAAATGTTTCTTTTATTTTCTCCATTCTGTTTCCGAGATTTTGGATCGTCTTTACTATCATTACTCTGAATTCTTTTTCAGGTAGGTTGCCTATTTCACCTTCATTTATTTGGTCTTGTAGGTTTTTACCTTGCTTCTTCATTTGTAACATATTTTTTGTCATTTTATTTTTTTTTTCTGATGGTTGGGGCTGTATTCCTGTCTTACAGATTATTTGGCCTGAGGCATCCAGCACTGGAGTTTGCAGGCAGTTAGATAAATCCGGGTCTTGGTGCTGAGATGAGGACCTCTGGGAGGCCTCACTCCGATTTATATTCCCTGGGGTCTGAGGTTCTCTGTTAGTCCAGCGGTTTGGACTCAGAGCTGCCACCACAGGAGCTCGGGCCCAACCTGTGGCCTGGGAACCAGATCCCGTAAGGCATGTGGCGTGGAAAAAAAAAAAAAAGAAGAAGAAGAAGAAAAGGAGCAATACAATAACAAAGAATAAAAAACAAAATAAAATTAGAAAGATCAAAAATATATTCGGAAAAATAATAATATAATTGAAACAACTGCAACAAGGTAAAATAAACCTGTAACAGAAAAAAGAAAAAGAAAAAAGGGGGGTGGGGGAACAAGCCAAAAAGGAGCAGAACAATAACAAAGCATAAAGAATAAAATAAAATTAGAAAAATAAAAGATTTATTAGAAAAAATGAACAGATAAATGAATGAAGAACAATTAATCAACAAGGTAAAACAGAACCCCAATCTAAAAGAGGAAAAAAGGAAAAAAAAAAAAAGCCTTGGCTATGGGGGGCGGAGTTTAGGCAGGGTTGGAACTTAGACATTGGTGGGGGTTATGGTGGGGCAGGGCCTAGGCTTAGGACCCATGCAGCCAGAAAAGGTCTTGGGGGCGGGGCCTGGGCAGGTGATGTTCAAGTGTCGGGCAAGGCCTCTACTTAGGACCTACAGAAGGGGAGAGGCAGCACATCCAAAGGAGGGCCTTCAGAGTGTGGAGTTCTGGGGTTTGGAGGCAGAGCCGTGGGTGAGGGTGTGTGGGTGCGGTTTAGGCCCAGCTCATTGGAGGGGTTCTCTGAGTGTAGAGGTAGGGCCCTGGGTGGGGGTGTAAGGATGGGGCTTGGTCTCTGCGCAGCAGGAGGGAGGCTCTGAGGGCAGAGAATTAGGCCCAGGAGCCCAACAGGCTCTCTGGTGCCTAAGTGGACAGGGAAAGCACTGGCCGCGTTCCCTTCCATTCCTCCACGCCCCCACTCCCCATCTCTCCCGGGGTCTCCCCAGTCCCCGCTGGACCCCTAACCGTGGGTGTGTCCTGCTGGGTGTAGGAACTCCTCCCCTCCCCCAGCCACCCCTCAGGGGTTTGAGTCCATTAGGTCTGGCCTTTACTTTTGCTTTCCCTTCCCTCCCTCCCACTCCCTCAGGATCCATGCAGCTGGAGGGGACATTCATGGGCAGAGGATCAGGACCGGGATCTCAGCAGGCTCCTGAGGGCCCAAGTGGGCAGGGGAGAACTGGCCATGCTCCCTTTTGATCCTCTGCCCTCCCAGTGGTCCCCCAATTTCCCCCTTTGGGGGTGGGATCCCTTCCCCTCCGGCAGCCACCCGTTACGGGCGCCAGTCCCATCCCACCTCCACTTCTCCCCCTCTCACTCCCCCCATGCCCCACATCCTACTTGGTCACTGGGGGTTTCTCCCCTCCCCTTAGGTGTCTGTGGTCCCTCACTGGTGCCTGGTAGGTGCCCTAGTTGTGTGGAGACGTGAATTCCATGTGCTCCTAGTCCGCCATCTTGACTCTTCCCCCCAGTCTTAAACTTATAAATTATTTCTGGAATTTTCCATTTAATATTTTCAGACCATGGTTGACTGTGGAAAGTGAAAGTGAGGATAAGAGGGGACTACTATAATGCAAAACCAGTGTTGATTTTTATTGTTGCACTAAATTGTAAAACCTGAATTGGTAGGCAATAATACCGCAAATTAAATAAATAAAACTTTGGGAGAATCAAGGCTTAGATGTTGAGGCAGTTAAAGTCTAACTCATTGCCATGATAGTTTGGATAATAGGAATAAGGCGTCTTATTTAATAACTTATTTAATAAGTTAAAGTAGAATCGCACTGCTTATGATGAATCTGTTGGTAAAAAAGGCCCTACTGATATTTGGTTAAGTGGGGTTATTATGGCTAATCATATCTTGGAAGAGTACTATCCTTGCCAATTTTTAAACTTATTTTGAATTTTAACCCTTCAAATAATTTACGTGGAAATTACTAACAACTACATATCTTTGAAATTTTCCTTATGTGAGCAATGGTGAGAGTCTTTGTGTGTGTGTGTGTGTGTGTGTGTGTGTGTGTTGTTGTTGTTGTTGTTGTTTTTAAACATCTTTATTGAAGAACAATTGCTTTACAATGGTGTGCTAGCTTCTGCCCCATAACAAAGTGAATCAGTTATACATATACATATGTTCCCATATCTCTTCCCCCTTGCATCTCCCTCCCTCCCACCCTCCCCATCCCACCCCTCTAGGTGGTCACAAAGCACCGAGCTGATCTCCCTGTGCCATGCGGCTGCTTCCCACTAGCTATCCATTTTACATTTGGTAGTAAATATATGTCCATGACACTCTCTCACCCTGTCACATCTCACCCCTCCCCCTTCCTATATCCTCAAGTCCATTCTCCAGTAGGTCTGTGTCTTTACTCCCGTCTTGCCACTAGGTTCTTCATGGCCTTTTTTTTTTTTCCCTTAGATTCCATATATATGTGTTAGCATATTGTATTTGTTTTTCTCTTTCTGACTTACTTCACTCTGTATGACAGACTCTAACTCCATCCACCTCATTACAAGTACCTCCATTTCATTTCTTTTTATGGCTGAGTAATATTCCATTGTATATATGTGCCACATCTTCTTTATCCATTCATCTGATGATGGACACTTAGGTTGCTTCCATGTCCTGGCTATTGTAAATAGAGCTGCAATGAACATTTTGGTACATGACTCTTTTTGAACTATGGTTTTCTCAGGGTATATGCCCAGTAGTGGGATTGCTGTGTCATATGGTAGTTCTATTTTTAGTTTTTTAAGGAACCTCCATACTGTTCTCCATAGTGGCTGTATCAATTTACATTCCCACCAACAGTGCAAGAGGGTTCCCTTTCCTCCACACCCTCTCCAGCATTTATTGTTTGTAGATTTTTTGATGATGGCCATTCTGACCGGTGTGAGATGATATCTCATTGTAGTTTTGATTTGCATTTCTCTAATGATTAATGATGTTGAGTATTCTTTCATGTGTTTGTTGGCAATCTGTATATCTTTTTTGGAGAAATGTCTATTTAGGTCTTCTGCCCATTTTTGGATTGGGTTGTTCGTGTTTTTGTTATTGAGCTGCATGAGCTGCTTGTAAATCTTGGAGATTAATCCTTTGTCATTTGCTTCATTTGTAAATATTTTCTCCCATTCTGATGGTTGTCTTTTTGTCTTGTTTATGGTTTCCTTTGCTGTGCAAAAGCTTTTAAGTTTCATTAGGTCCCATTTGTTTATTTGTGTTTTTATTTCCATTTCTCTAGGAGCTGGGTCAAAAAGAATCTTGCTGTGATTTATGTCATAGAGTGTTCTGCCTCTGTTTTCCTCTAAGAGTTTGATAGTGTCTGGCCTTACACTTAGGTCTTTAATCCATTTTGAATTTATTTTTGTGTATGGTGTCAGGGAGTGTTCTAATTTCATAATTTTACATGTACCTGTCCAATTTTCCCAGCACCACTTATTTTTTTTTTAATTTTATTTATTTATTTATGGCTATGTTGGGTCTTCGTTTCTGTGCGAGGGCTTTCTCCAGTTGCGGCAAGCGGGGGCCACTCTTCATTGCGGTGCGCGGGCCTCTCACTATCGCGGCCTCTCTTGTTGCGGAGCACAGGCTCCAGACGCGCAGGCTCAGTAATTGTGGCTCACGGGCCTAGTTGCTCCGCGGCATGTGGGATCTTCCCAGACCAGGGCTCAAACCCGTGTCCCCTGCATTGGCAGGCAGATTCTCAACCACTGCGCCACCAGGGAAGCCCCCCAGCACCACTTATTGAAGAGACTGTCTTTTCTCCACTGTATACGCTTGCCTCCTTTATCAAAGATAAGGTGACCATATGTGCGTGGGTTTATCTCTGGGCTTTCTATCCTGTTCCATTGATCTATATTTCTATTTTTGTGCCAGTACCAAACTGTCTTGATTACTGTAGCTTTGTAATATAGTCTGAAGTCAGGGAGCCTGATTCCTCCAGCTCCATTTTTCGTTCTCAAGATTGCTTTGGCTATTCGGGGTCTTTTGTGTTTCCATACAAATTGTGAAATTTTTTGTTCTAGTTCTGTGAAAAATGCCAGTGGTAGTTTGATAGGGATTGCATTGAATCTGTAGATTGCTTTGGGTAGTAGAGTCATTTTCACAATGTTGATTCTTCCAATCCAAGAACATGGTATGTCTCTCCATCTATTTGTATCATCTTTAATTTCTTTCATCAGTGTCTTATAATTTTCTGCATACAGGTCTTTTGTCTCCTTAGGTAGGTTTATTCCTAGATATTTTATTCTTTTTGTTGCAATGGTAAACGGGAGTGTTTTCTTAATTTCACTTTCAGAGTTTTTGTCATTAGTGTATAGAAATGCAAGAGATTTCTGTGCATTAATTTTGTATCCTGCTACTTTACCAAATTCATTGATTAGCTCTAGTAGTTTTCTGGTAGCATCTTTAGGATTCTCTGTGTATAGTATCATGTCATCTGCAAACAGTGACAGCTTTACTTCTTCTTTTCCGATTTGGATTCCTTTTATTTCTTTTTCTTCTCTGATTGCTGTGGCTAACACTTCCAAAACTATGTTGAATAATAGTGGTGAGAGTGGGCAACCTTGTCTTGTTCCTGATCTTAGTGGAAATGGTTTCAGTTTTTCACTATTGAGGACAATGTTGGCTCTGGGTTTGTCATATATGGCCTTTATTATGTTGAGGAAAGTTCCCTCTATGCCTACTTTCTGCGGGGCTTTTATCATAAATGGGTGTTGAATTTTGTCAAAAGCTTTCTCTGCATCTATTGAGATGATCATATGGTTTTTCTCCTTCAATTTGTTGATATGGTGTATCACGTTGATTGATTTGCGTATATTGAAGAATCCTTGCATTCCTGGGATAAACCCCACTTGATCATGGTGTATGATCCTTTTAATGTGCTGTTGGATTCTGTTTGCTAGTATTTTGTTGAGGATTTTTGCATCTATGTTCATCAGTGATATTGGCCTGTAGTTTTCTTTCTTTGTGACATCTTTGTCTGGTTTTGGTATCAGGGTGATGGTGGCCTCGTAGAATGAGTTGGGGAGTGTTCCTCCCTCTGCAATATTTTGGAAGAGTTTGAGAAGGATAGGTGTTAGCTCTTCTCTAAATGTTTGATAGAATTCTCCTGTGAAGCCATCTGGTCCTGGGATTTTGTTTGTTGGAAGATTTTTAATCACAGTTTCAATTTCAGTGCTTGTGATTGGTCTGTTCATATTTTCTATTTCTTCCTGGTTCAATCTCGGCAGGTTGTGCATTTCTAAGAATCTGTCCATTTCTTCCAGGTTGTCCATTTTATTGGCATAGAGTTGCTTGTAGTAATCTCTCATGATCCTTTGTATTTCTGCAGTGTCAGTGGTTACTTCTTCTTTTTCATTTCTAATTCTATTGATTTGAGTCTTCTCCCTCTTTCTCTTGATGAGTCTGGCTAATGGTTTATCAATTTTGTTTATCTTCTCAAAGAACCAGCTTTTAGTTTCACTGATTTTTGCTATTGTTTCCTTCATTTCTTTTTCATTTATTTCTGATCTGATCTTTATGATTTCTTTCCTTCTGCTAGCTTTGGGGTTTTTATGTTCTTCTTTCTCTAATTGCTTCCGGTGCAAGGTTAGGTTGTTTATTCGAGATGTTTCCTGTTTCTTGAGGTAGGCTTGTAGTGCTATACACTTCGCTCTTAGCACTGCTTTTGCTGCGTCCCATAGGTTTTGGGTCATCGTGTCTCCATTGTCATTTGTTTCTAGGTATTTTTTGATTTCCCCTTTGATTTCTTCAGTGTTCACTTCGTTATTAAGTAGTGTATTGTGTAGCCTCCATGTGTTTGTATTTTTTACAGATCTTTTCCTGTAATTGATATCTAGTCTCATAGCGTTGTGGTCGGAAAAGATACTTGATACGATTTCAATTTTCTTAAATTTACCAAGGCTTGATTTGTGACCCAAGATATGATCTATCCTGGAGAATGTTCCATGAGCAGTTGAGAAAAATGTGTATTCTGTTGTTTTTGGGTGGAATGTCCTATAAATATCAATTAAGTCCATCTTGTTTAATGTATCATTTAAAGCTTGTGTTTCCTTATTTATTTTCATTTTGGATGATCTGTCCATTGGTGAAAGTGGGGTGTTAAAGTCCCCTACTATGATTGTGTTGCTGTCGATTTCCCCTTTTATGGCTGTTAGTATTTGCCTTATGTATTGAGGTGCTCCTATGTTGGGTGCATAAATATTTACAATTGTTATACCTTCCTCTTGGATCGATCCCTTGATCATTATGTAGTGTCCTTCTTTGTCTCTTGTAATAGTCTTTATTTTAAAGTCTATTTTGTCTGATATGAGAATTGCTACTCCAGCTTTCTTTTGATTTCCATTTGCATGGAATATCTTTTTCCATCCCCTCACTTTCAGTCTGTATGTGTCTCTAGGTCTGAAGTGGGTCTCTTGTAGACAGCATATATATGGGTCTTGGTTTTGTATCCATTCAGCCAGTCTGTGTCTTTTGGTGGAGGATTTAATCCATTTACATTTAAGGTAATTATCGATATGTATGTTCCTATTCCCATTTTCTTAAATGTTTTGGGTTTGTTATTGTAGGTGTTTTCCTTCTCTTGTGTTTCTTGCCTAGAGAAGTTCTTTTAGCATTTGTTGTAAAGCTGGTTTGGTGTTGCTGAACTCTCTCAGCTTTTGCTTGTCTGTAAAGGTTTTAATTTCTGCGTAAAATCTGAATGAGATCCTTGCTGGGTAGATTAATCTTGGTTGTAGGTTTTTCTCCTTCATCACTTTAACTATATCCTGCCACTCCCTTCTGGCTTGCAGAGTTTCTGCTGAAAGATCAGCTGTTGACATTATGGGGATTCCCTTGTGTGTTATTTGTTGTTTTTCCCTTGCTGCTTTTAATATGTTTTCTTTATATTTAATTTTTGACAGTTTGATTAATATGTGTCTTGGCGTGTTTCTCCTTGGATTTATCCTGTATGGGACTCTCTGTGCTTCCTGGACTTGATGAACTATTTCCTTTCCCATATTAGGGAAGTTTTCAACTATAATCTCTTCAAATATTTTCTCAGTCCCTTTCTTTTTCTCTTCTTCTTCTGGAACCCCTATAATTCGAATGTTGGTGCGTTTAATGTTGTCCCAGAGGTCTCTGAGACTGTCCTCAGTTCTTTTCATTCTTTTTTCTTTATCTTGCTCTGCAGTAGTTATTTCCACCATTTTATCTTCCAGGTCACTTATCCGTTCTTCTGCCTCAGTTATTCTGCTATTGATCCCATCTAGAGTATTTTTCATTTCATTTATTGTGTTTTTCATCGTTGCTTGGTTCCTCTTTAGTTCTTCTATGTCCTTGTTAAATGTTTCTTGCATTTTGTCTATTCTATTTCCAAGATTTTGGGTCATCCTTACTATCATTCTGAATTCTTTTTCAGGTAGACTACCTATTTCCTCTTCATTTGTTAGGTCTGGTGTGTTTTGACCCTGCTCCTTCATCTGCTGTGTGTTTTTCTGTTGTCTCATTTTGCTTATCTTACTGTGTTTGGGGTCTCCTTTTCACAGGCTGCAGGTTCGTAGTTCCCGTTGTTTTTGGTATCTGTCCCCAGTGGCTAAGGTTGGTTCAGTGGGTCGTGTAGGCTTCCTGGTGGAGGGAACTAGTGCCTGTGTTCTGGGGGATGAGGCTGGATCTTGTCTTTCTGGTGGGCACGTCCACGTCTGGTGGTGTATTTTGGGGTGTCTGTGGCCTTATTCTGATTTTAGGCAGCCTCTCTGCTAATGGATGGGGCTGTGTTCCTGTCTTGCTAGTTGTTTGGCATAGGGTGCCCAGCACTGTAGCTTGCTGGTCGTTGAGTGAAGCTGGGTCTTGATGTTGAGATGGAGATCTCTGAGAGATTTTTGCCATTTGGTATTACGTGGAGCTGGGAGGTCTCTTGTGGACCAGTGTCCTGAAGTTGTCTCTCCCACCTCAGAGGCACAGCCCTGATGCCTGGCTGGAGCACCAAGAGCCTTTTGGGAGGTCTGACGTTTTCTGCCAGCGTTCAGTGGGTGTTCTGTAGGAGCAGTTCCACGTGTAGATGTATTTCTAATGTATCTGTGGGAAGGAAGGTGATCTCCGCGTCTTACTCTTCCGCCATCTTCCGAGAGTCTTTTAAAGCATATGTTTGAAATATAACCTTTCAAGTATATTTACTTCATATACTATAATTTTTAAAAAAATCATGACTGGTAGAGGGAATTTTTTTTTTAATATTTCTTTATTTATTTATTATTTATCTTGGCTGTGCTGGGTCTTAGTTGCGGCACACGGGATCCTCATTGCGGTATGTGGGCTCCCATTTGTGGCATGCGGGCTCTTACTTGTGGCATGCATGTGGGATCTAGTTCCACGACCAGGGATCGAACCCAGGCCCCCCGCATTGGGAGCGCAGAGTCCCCCCCACTAGGCCACCAGGGATGTCCCTGGTAGAGCGAATTTTATAACAGGATATCGATACCATGTTGTCCTACTTTATTCTTTCTACTTAAGGCAGACCTTTTTTGTTTTTTTGGTATTGGTAATGTGTGATGCTTGTTTACACATTCTTAACACAATTAAGCATTAGCGGTTATATCACAGAATTAGAGCTAACTGGCCAATCTGTAGATTGAATTTAGCACCCAATTCATATTTTTCCCTTTTATTACATTATCTTTATGGTAACCACATGGAGATATAAATTTCAGGAAGTTTCCAGTTCAAAAACCTCAGGCTCTCACCCAATATAACACATTTATACAACATTTAAAAGTACAAAAGCTCCTTTTGGTTAAGGGACAATACAAGAAAACTCATGAATTTAATGACACCAGAAGTTCCGGTCTGCGCTGTCCCAGAAAAAGGTTGCCAAATCTGTTTCTTGGCTCTCTCGTTGGTAAGAATGTCCCCCTCTTATACTCAGCACGAGGTGAGTGTTTCTACACCAAATGTTGGAGCCTAGGTTTTCAGAGTCCAAGCTGATGACTGCCACTGGTCCTTGGGCCTTGGGAGCACCCAATTTAAAGTCCCTTATCCCAGTGGTCTTCACACTGAAGTAAGGCCACCCACTTATGAGATACAGGAAGAAAATGTAACTTCCATTTTTTTCATACATTTTTTTTTTATATCATGTGCAAATTTCTACTTAGGTTTACACTATATATAACATATTAGTCATATAATATATACCTCATTTATAAAGAAATAACTGCACATATTGCTGCATACTTAGATATTTACTATTAGGAGTACTCAGTCAGAATAACTTGAAGACCACAGTTCTGACAGTAGCTAATCAGAGAGAATGGACACTAAGGGGAGAAATGGGATCCTTTGGAAGGTATAGACAAAGGTCCAGTGATTAACAATATAATAAAAAAGTATAGATTAGAATATTATATGTATCAAGGGACTTGTTTATAGATTCTTTATATACTTACTATAAAACATAAAAATTATCCCTATTGTTCACCAAGTTAACAGGAGTTTTAATAACTATAGGTAGACTACATACAACTTTCATAATAGTTTGGAGCAGTTTAAAGTTCAGGCACAAGTTTTTTGCATATAGTGGCTTTTCATTTTCTGGTTGTGGCTGACCTTTATGTAGGTCTTTTTTATTGCTATAAATGTTCTTTTTCAAGGGATAAACTGTTTTTGTCTTTTTTTTCTTGGTGGAGGGAATGTAAAGTAACTTTAAAAAGTTTTAAACAAATTATTATAAATCAGATTATGAGAGACGTTAATTTTCCGTGTTTCCTAAAGTTGCTAAAATTTATGCATATTGCTTTTATAGCCAGAAAAAATATTTAAAAGAATTAATAGAAGTAACTCCTAGTAATAGAACTAAAAACAATCTGCATATCTTCTAAATTACCTATGGTAGGGGAAAAGGTAAGAAGGAGAAAAAGAAGTGAACAGTAAAACATAGAAAACAACTAGCAAGGAAGCATTTATAGGAGGAAGAAAAAAGTTATGACAGGTTTAATCAAGTTTGTTATAACAATAAATATAAGTGGGATGAACATACCTTTTATAAGGAGAAGACATACTCTAAAGTTTTTTCAAAAAGCCTAATTACATACAGTATACAAGAGTCGCACCTAAACAGCATGATTGAAAGAAATTGAAAATAAAAGAATAGGCAAACCAGATACATTATAATAGAAGGAAAGCATAAAGGGGTGATAATGTTCAATTTGACAGAGCTTAAAAGTAATAAATGGAACAGACTGCAATGGTGAAGCATATAAGCCATAATGATGATGTCATGAATCAATATGGAACCAAATTATACAGAACTAAATTTCTATAAACTTTTTTTTGTTTGTTTCTTGTTTTTGGCCACACGGCGCAGCTTGCGGGATCTTAGTTCCCCGATGACCAGGGATTGAACCCATGCCCCCTGTAGTGGAAGTGCAGAGTCCTAACCACTGGACTGCCAGGGAATTCCCCAGAACTAAATTTAAATGATAAAAATTGCAAGGGATAAAGAGAATTGTTATATCTCAAGAGTAGTTTAGAAACTTGAGTAGTTCTCTAAGTCTGTGACAGATAAAGCTAATAATTTTCTTTTTAATATATTCTATATTTTTATTTCAGCTGATGTACAAGAAAAATAACTATTCTGAAAACAGAAAATATATGTTCTCTGTGACTCATGAAATATTTATAAAAATTGACCATGATTTTTGGTCACAAATAAAATTTCAGGTGATTCCAAAGAGTAGAAATAGATTGTTCTAGACTCTCTGCCTATGGCAAAATAAAATGAGAGCTAAGTAATAAAGATAGGAAGGAAATTTTGTAATTTTCAGATCTTCTCTAACACTCTTGGGTCAAAGAAGAAATCAGAACTGCAGTTGTAAGATAAAATTGGCCCTCCAGCCCTCTGTGTCCAAGGATGTGGAACCCGGAGAGGTGGATGGCCAAACGTAAGGGACTTGAGCTTCCTCAGATTCTGGTATCCGTGAGGGTCCTAGAACCAGTCCCCCACAAAACTGAGGACGACTGTATGTAAATAATACGATAGTTCACAGTATGCTGCATTTTCTTTTGTTTTCTGATTTAAAAAAACCCAATTTTGTATTTTGGTTTCAGAAGGGTAGTTAAAGGACAGTATTCAATAACAAATGTTTCTTGGCCCTCTGTAATGTGCAAGACATTTTGTTTGATGTGAGATATAACTCTGAGTAAGACTGAGCCTTGGTGCTTGTAATCCACTGGATTTTATTATTCAATGCACATTAGTAGTAACTTATTTGAGATGCATGTATGAAAAATCCTTTATAGTTTCTTTGTAAAGAAACGATAGAGTTCAGTATGATCATTTTAATTTTCAGCAGAGGTACCTATGGTACCTATATGGAGAGGAGAAGTAGATTATTATAGTAGATTGATTGAACTGTGTAGAATGTCTGGATATCTCCGTTCCTTTTTACCTCTATCACCTGGTAGCAGTTCTGTTTCATTGGACAATTTAAGTTTATTTCTCTGGGCTTCAAACTCTTCATCCATAAATGAGGAAGCTGAATTAAAATATCAGATTCTTTATACATGTTATTTTTGTGTAGCTGTGAATCAATTCATAAGTATTGAGCATCAACTTCTTTTCAATCTGTAGGGACCAAACGTATGCTCTAGTTGGGGAAAAAAGACAAATTTAGGGCTCCACGCAGACAGAGGAGAGTGCGTATATCTTTAAAAAGGACAGAGATGGAGAAAAGAAGAGCATTGAGAAAGGTTTCACAGAGGCAGTGTGACACCTGAGCTGATCTTGAAGATAAGTTTTTGTCAAGTGAACAGGGAAGGAGAACATTTTAGGTGCAGGAGATAATAGAAGGTATAGAGGCAGAGAAGTGAGCGTTTTACATTTAGGAAGTTGCAGTTAGTTTGTATGGCATTTCGTAGTTAACATGGGTTTATGGAGGAGTAGCAAGACATCAAGTATTGATGTATATGGGAGCTGAACTGTGAAAAATAATGGGCTTTAAGTTAAAGGCAGTGAATAACCATGGAAATTTTTTTAAGCAGTGGAGGGAGGTGGCACTGTAAGATTTAGTTAGGGTGGATGCAGAGATAGCATTTAGGAAACTGGCAGTTGAGACATGATGAAGTCTTAAATAAAGTAATGGCAGTGGAGATGCTATACAGGTTTTAGAATAGGTCTCTAAAATGCATGGGCTTTGTAGGGTTGACAGCCCTGGAAGTGTGTGCAAAATTTAATATGTGAATGTATTTTCCTCTGGGAGAGGGTCTATAAATTTCATCACATCATGCAGGAGGGCTATTAGGGTAAATATATATTGTAGGGAAAATTGACAGAGTGATATTTTACAAACCATGAGGGTTAAATAATTTTAAGTTTTACTTTATTCATTAGTGACTAATCTAATCTTTTTTCACTTTTTGATAGTGGACAGGCCAAAATCTCATCAAGTTCGAACCTCTGGTACAATAAGGCGAACCTCTTCTTTGGATACGATAACAGGACGTTATCTCACAGGACAGTGGCCACGAGATCCTCATGTTCATTACCCTTCATGCATGAAAGATAAAGCTACTCAGGTAAAATAAGCAAATCAAAATCAGTTTTATTATCCTGCAGTTCTTCTATTTTGATCACAGTAAAGAAAATTAATTTAATCAAATTTTCCCAGTTATTAAATATATTCAACCAAAGAAGAAAGCCATTTCTGTTAATAAACTTTAGACTAAGTATTTTTATCATCTCAGTTTTGAAAGTTTTTAAATTATTTAATATTTAATAAATAGCACATCAGTCTACATTGTGTGGTTTTTGAGACTTATAGTTTTAGGAATTATTTTCCTACAGAAATTAATGACTAGTAACTGTATTAGAAAATACAGGCATATCTCGTTTTACTGTGCTTTGCTTTACTATGCTTCTCAGATATTGTGTTTTTTTACAACTTGAAGGTTTTTGGCAATCTTGCATGGAGCAAGTCTATCGGCGTACTTTTTCCAACAGCATTTGCTCACTTTATGTCTCTCGGTCACATTCTGGCAATTCTTTAAATATTTCAAACTTTTTCATTATTATTATATTTGTTATGGTGATCCGTCATCAATGATGTTTTTTGTTACTATTGTAAAAAGATTATGACTTGCTGAAGGCTCAGATGATGATTAGCATTTTTTAGCAATAAAGTATTTTTAATTAAGGTATGTATATTGTTTTTTTAGGATGTAATGCCTTTGAACACTTTAATAGACTACAGTAATAGTATAAACATAAATTTTATATGCACTGGGAAACCAAAAATTTGTGTGACTCTCTTTATTGTGATATTTGCTTTATTGTGGTGGCCTGGAACCAAACCTGCAGTATCTCCAAGGTATGCTGGTATAAGTAATTTTTGAAGAAAAGCTTGTACAGTTCCTGGAAATAATTTATAAAGTATTAACACATGGCTAAGGAAATATATGTTAAAGGATATTTTTTCTGTTTAAAGCCAAAACTAAAATCCTTGAGAGAGAAATAGAAAATTTCCTGTTTGTCACACCTTCTCTATTTGTGGATCACAGCTTTTGACTTGAAGAGTTTTCCTTCCGTGTCAGAAAAAGATCTGAAAACATCTTAATTTATAATTTCTGAATTCTTGACCATATCTTTATAGCAGTAGTCGATTAGCATTATGAAGAATACGAAAAGTATAAGAGATGGTTATTGGCCTTAAAGAACTTACAGCATAGTTAGGAAGATAAGATGTAAATGTAAGAAAATTGGTAATAGAAGACAGAGTATTATTAGGTGTTAGATGAATGGAGCATTTAAATGTAAGGGAATTCAATGGAATGGGAACATTTTTGGCTTTGTGGGTTAGGGAAATAGAAGGATTAGAGTTTCATGTCTGAAGAATGAGGAAAAGGGGAGAAAATTTTGGACATGCTCTATGAGAATCTTCTCGAGTTTTTAATTTTCTCAGGCAAGCTTGAAACCATAAAATTAGCTTCTTTATCATGCATCCTATCAATTTTGTCTGTGTAACATTTTATGTCACCCACTCCCAGTCTTTTGCTTTCCATTCTTTCTGAGGGAAAGGAGGAGTTTGAGATGGTATGCAGTGGGATTCTCAAGTAGAAAGTACTAGCAAAACTTAGAGATGTGGGCCTGCACACTTAGAAATGGTCACAGATAATTCAAAACTATCTTTCTGGAGGAGCTGGACACCCAAGTGTGACAGAGTGTAGGTATAGAGTAAAGAAAGAAGGTCAAGAGATCAAGGACTTAGTTTTTAGAAATGCACACACGGGAAGGATAAAAAAATGAATGTATTCACCTGGTAGCAACAAGAAGAGAAAGGAGTTTAACATTTACTGACTGTGTACCATGTACTTTGTGTTTTTATATCCTGTGTTTCATTTAATTCTCACAAGAACATTATAAAATTACCCGATGGGGAAGCAGAAGCTCAGGGAAGTTAAGTGACTTAGTATCCTAAACCTAGGAATTGTTGGAGCCAGGTTTCTAATACAGGTTAATTTGTCAGCCAATCTGAACTTCAATTTTATGGTGCTTTTAGGATAAATGGAATAGTGTGTGTGCATGTGTGTGTATCACCTAGTAGAGTAGTTGACACCATTCTTAAAAATGGTAGCTATTCTTTTTAGGTTAAAAAGAAACCCTACCCCTTATTGAATATATGCTTTATGCTGACACTCTCCAAAAACATTATCTTATTCATTCTTCACCAAAACTCTAACAAGAGGAGACAGAAAAAGAGCAAAAGCTAACAGAAGAAATGAAATGGTCTTGCCTTAGAAACCAAAGGGAAAGTTGTTTTAAGAAAGGAAAAATTATTAACAGTATCAGGTGCTACCAACAGGTCATGGAAAATAGGGAGTAGATTTAGGGATTAGGGGCATATTGACTTGGAGAGTGAAATATTGATAATATGTTAGAGAAGGAAGCTCAGCTATTTGGGAGTTAAGAAGAGAGTGATATGGTGATAGAAGATAAGGGCGCTGGGTAGGTTTCTTCACCACATCTGGTTCTTTATCTGCACAATGGGATTAATGAAACCTAACTCATGGTAATGTTGTGTGACTAAATAGGGTAATATTTGAAAGTGAATATGGCAATACACATGTTAGGTTATTAGTAGTAGATACAGACAGGCCCATTTGTAACATCTGCAGGATCTGGAGCAAATATAAATGTAGACCTACATACCATATACATACTAAGTTAAATTAACAAACTGTTACATAAAATTCCCCCAAAAGCCTGAGGTCCAGGGTAGGGGCTTCTCTTGCCTGGGTCTGCATGTAGATCATCTATTTGAGAAACCTGACATTGATAGGAAGTCCAAATATAGGCCTCATTTTACATATGATACACTGAGGCTTAGAGAAGCTTAACTTGTACATGGTTATATAGCTAAATAAATACGAAGAGATCTGAATCCAGATTTGGCTGATTCCAAAGGTTTTGTGTTTTCTCCAGTTCCTCCCTGCCTCTCATAGTAATCACTGAAGTGTATAGCACTTGACCTAGTGCTTGCCTTACAAGCCTAAGAAATGGTCTTGCCCCGAAGCATTATTAGTTTAATTGAAGGTATAAGAGATGAACATATGAGATGGTTGTTATTGTCATGTCCATACCTCCTTGATTCATTCTTTAACTCTTGGGGAAGGAAGTAGAGATTTGTATTTATTCAGTGGAAATTAGTAAACAGAAAGTGGTACAGTCATTGTGCTACAGATATTAAATACCTAGGCTGTCTGGCTTTAGTAGAGGAAATCTCTAGTATTTTCTACCTTTCATATTTCCATATTTCAGCTACCTTAATTATTGAGGGTTAGAATTTTTATTGCTTAATGTATTTATACATTGGGCCTTTTTAAAAGAAGTAGCATAGTGTTGTGGGAAAGACTGTGGACTTTAGAGACAGATCTTGTGTTCAAATCAAGGCCCAAGATTAACCAAGATGGCGGAGTAGAAGGACGTGCTCTCACTCTCTCTTGCGAGAGCACCAGAATCACAACTGGCTGCTGGACAATCATTGACAGGATGACCCTGGACTTCTCCAAGGAGGATACCCCACGTCCAAGGACAGAGGAGAAGCCACAGTGAGACGGTAGGAGGGGCGCAATCAGAGTAAAATCTAATCCCATAACTGCTGGGTGGGTGACTCACAGACTGGCGAACACTTATACCACAGAAGTCCACCCACTGGAGTGAAGGTTCTGAGCCCCACGTCAGGCTTCCCAACCTGGGGGTCCAGCAACAGGAGGAGGAATTCCTAGAGAATCTGACTTTGAAGCCTAGTGGGAATTGATTGCAGGACTTCGACAGGACTGGGGGAAACTGAGACCCCACTCTTGGAGAGCACACTCAAAGTAGTGTGCGCATCGGGACCCAGGGGAAGGAGCAGTGACCCTGGGGGAGACTGAACCAGACCTACCTGCTGGTGTTGGGGGGTCTCCTGCAGAGGCAGGGGGTGGCTCTGTTTCACTGTGGGGACAAGGACTCTGGCAGCGGAGGTTCTGGGAAGTGCTCCTTGGCGTAAGCCCTCCCAGACTCTGCCATTAACCCCACCAAAGAGCCCAGGTAGGCTCCAGTGTTGGGTTGCCTCAGGCAAAACAACCAACAGGGAGGGAACCCAGACCCACCCATCAGCAGTCAAGTGGATTAAAGTTTTACTGAGCTCTGACCACCACAGCAACAGTCAGCTCTACACACCACCAGAGCCTCCCATCAAGCCTCTTAGATAGCCTCAACCACCAGAGGGCAGACAGCAGAAGCAAGAAAAACTACAATCCTGCAGCCTGTGGACCAAAAACCACAGTTACAGAAAGATAGACAAGATGAAAAGGCAGAGGGCTATGTACCAGATGAAGGAACAAGAAAAAACCCCAGAAAAACAACTAAATGAAGTGGAGATAGGCAACCTTCCAGAAAAAGAATTCAGAATAATGATAGTGAAGATGATCCAGGACCTCGGAATAAGAATGGAGGCAAAGATTGAGAAGATGCAAGAAATGATTAACAAAGACCTAGAAGAATTAAAGAACAAACAAACAGAGATGACCAATACAATAACTGAAATGAAAACTACACTAGAAGGAATCAATAGCAGAATAACGGAGGCAGAAAAACGGATAAGTGACCTGGAAGACAGAATGGTGGAATTCACTGCTGCGGAACAGAATGAAGAAAAAAGAATGAAAGAAATGAAGACAGCCTAAGAGACCTCTGGGACAACATTAAACGCAACAACATTCACATTATAGGGGTCCCAGAAGGAGAAGAGAGAGAGAAAGGACCGGAGAAAATATTTGAAGAGATTATAATCGAAAACTTCCCTAACATGGGAAAGGAAATAGCCACCCAAGTCCAGGAAGCGCAGTGAGTCCCATACAGGATAAACCCAAGGAGAAACACGCCGAGACACATAGTAATCACATTGGCAAAAATTAAAGACAAAGAAAAACTATTGAAAGCAGCAAGGGAGAAATGACAAATAACATACAAGGGAACTCCCATAAGGTTAACAGCTGATTTCTCAGCAGAAACTCTACAAGCCAGAAGGGAGTGGCATGATATACTTAAAGTGATGAAAGGGAAGAACCTACAACCAAGATTACTCTACCCGGCAAGGATCTCATTCAGATTTCATGGAGAAATCAAAAGTTTTACAGACAAGCAAAAGCTAAGAGAATTCAGCACCACCAAACCAGCTCTACAACAAATGCTAAAGGAACTTCTCTAAGTGGGAAACACAAGAGAAGAAAAGGACCTACAAAAACAAACCCAAAACAATTAAGAAAATGGTCATAGGAACATACATATCGATAATTACCTTAAACGTGAATGGATTAAATGCTCCAACCAAAAGACACAGGCTTGCTGAATGGATACAAAGACAAGACCCATATATATGCTGTCTACAAGAGACCCACTTCAGACCTAGGGACACACACAGACTGAAAGTGAGGGGATGGAAAAAGATAGTCCATGCAAATGGAAATCAAAAGAAAGCTGGAGCAGCTATACTCATATCAGATAAAATAGATTTTAAAATAAAGAAGGTTACAAGAGACAAGGAAGGACACTACATAATGATCAAGGGATCAATCCAAGAAGAAGATATAACAATTATAAATATATATGCACCCAACATAGGAGCACCTCAATACATAAGGCAACTGCTAACAGCTATAAAAGAGGAAATCGACAGTAACACAATCATAGTGGGGGACTTTAACACCTCACTTATACCAATGGACAGATCATCCAAAATGAAAATAAATAAGGAAACAGAAGCTTTAAATGACACAATAGACCAGATAGATTAATTCATATTTATAGGACATTCCATCCAAAAACAGCAGATTACACGTTCTTCTCAAGTGCGCACAGAACATTCTCCAGGATAGATCACATCTTGGGTCACAAATCAAGCCTCAGTAAATTTAAGAAAATTGAAATCATATCAAGCATCTTTTCTGACCACAACGCTATGAGATTAGAAATGAATTACAGGGAAAAAAACGTAAAAAGACAAACACATGGAGGCTAAACAATACGTTACTAAATAACCAAGAGATCACTGAAGCAATCAAAGAGGAAATCAAAAAATACCTAGAGACAAATGCCAATGAAAACACGATGACCCAAAACCTATGGGATGCAGCAAAAGCAGTTCTAAGAGGGAAGTTTATAGGTATACAAGCCTACCTAAAGAAACAAGAAAAATCTCAAGTAAAGAATCTAACCTTACACCTAAAGAAACTAGAGAAAGAAGAACAAACAAAACCCAAAGTTAGCAGAAGGAAAGAAATCATAAAGATCAGAGCAGAAATGAATGAAATAGAAACAAAGAAAACAATAGCAAAGATCAATAAAACTAAAAGTTGGTTCTTTGAGAAGATAAACAAAATTGATAAGCCATTAGCCAGACTCATCAAGAAAAAGAGGGAGAGGACTCAAATCAATAAAATCAGAAATGAAAAAGGAGAAGTTACAACAGACACCACAGAAATACAAAGCATCCTAAGAGACTACTACAAGCAAATTTATGCCAATAAAATGGACAACCTGGAAGAAATGGACAAATTCTTAGAAAGGTATAACCTTCCAAGACTGAACCAGGAAGAAACAGAAAATATGAACAGACCAATCACAAGGAATGAAATTGAAACTGTGATTAAAAATCTTCCAACAAACAGAAGTCCAGGACCAGATGGCTTCACAGGTGAATTCTATCAAACATTTAGAGAAGAGCTAACACCTATCCTTCTCAAACTCTTCCAAAAAATTGCAGAGGAAGGAACACTCCCAAACTCATTCTATGAGGCCACCATCACCCTGATCCCAAAACCAGACAAGGACACTACAAAAAAAGAAAATTACAGACCAATAGCACTGATGAATATAGATGCAAAAATCCTCAACAAAATACTAGCAAACAGAATCCAACAACACATTAAAAGGATCATACACCACGATCAAGTGGGATTTATCCCAGGGATGCAAGGATTCTTCAATATACGCAAATCAATCAATGTGATACACCATATTAACAAGTTGAAGAAGAAAAACCATATGATCATCTCAATAGATGCAGAAAAAGCTTTTGACAAAATTCAACACCCATTTATGATAAAAACTCTCCAGAAAGTGGGCATAGAGGGAACCTACCTCAACATAATAAAGGCCATATATGACAAACCCACAGCAAACATCATTCTCAATGGTGAAAAACTGAAAGCATTTCCTCTAAGATCAGGAATGAGACAAGGATGTCCACTCTCACCACTATTATTCAGCATAGTTCTGGAAGTCCTAGCCACGGCAATCAGAGAAGAAAAAGAAATAAAAGGAATACAAATTGGAAAAGAAGAAGTAAAACTGTCACTGTTTGCGGATGACATGATACTATACATAGAGAATCCTAAAACTGCCACCAGAAAACTGCTAGAGCTAATTAGTGAATATGGTAAAGCTGCAGGATACAAAATTAATGCACAGAAATCTCTTGCATTCCTATACACTAATGATGAAAAATCTGAAAGAGAAATTATGGAAACACTCCCATTTACCATTGCAACAAAAAGAATAAAATACCTAGGAATAAACCTACCTAGGGAGACAAAAGACCTGTATGCAGAAAACTAGAAGACACTGATGAAAGAAATTAAAGATGATACCAACAGATGGAGAGATATGCCATGTTCTTGGACTGGAAGAATCAACATTGTGAAAATGAGTATACTACCCAAAGCAATCTACAGATTCAATGCAATCCCTATCAAATTACCAATGGCATTTTTTATGGAGCTAGAACAAATCATCTTAAAATTTGTATGGAGACACAAAAGACCCCGAATAGCCAAAGCAGTCTTGAGGCAAAAAAATGGAGCTGGAGGAATCAGACTCCCTGACTTCAGACTATACTACAAAGCTACAGTAATCAAGACAATATGGTACTGGCACAAAAACAGAAACATACATCAATGGAACAAGATAGAAAGCCCAGAGATTAACCCACGCACCTATGGTCAACTAATCTATGACAAAGGAGGCAAAGATATACAATGGAGAAAAGACAGTCTCTTCAATAAGTGGTGCTGGGAAAACTAGACAGCTACATGTAAAAGAATGAAATTAGAACACTCCCTAACACCATACACAAAAATAAACTCAAAATGGATTAGAGACCTAAATGTAAGACTGGACACTATAAAACTCTTAGAGGAAAACATAGGAAGAACACTCTTTGACATAAATCACAGCAAGATCTTTTTTGATCCACCTCCTAGAGAAATGGAAATAAAAACAAAAATAAACAAATGGGACCTAATGAAACTTCAAAGCTTTTGCACAGCAAAGGAAACCATAAACAAGACGAAGAGACAACCCTCAGAATGGGAGAAAATATTTGCAAACGAATCAATGGACAAAGGATTAATCTCCAAAATAGATAAACAGCTCATTCCGCTCAATATCAAAGAAACAAACACCCCAATCCAAAAATGGGCAGAAGACCTAAATAGACATTTCTCCAAAGAAGACATACAGACGGCCACGAAGCACATGAAAAGATGCTCAACATCACTAATTATTAGAGAAATGCAAATCAAAACTACAATGAGGTATCACCTCACACCAGTTAGAATGGGCATCATCAGAAAATTTACAAACAACAAATGCTGGAGAGGGTGTGGAGAAAAGGGAACCCTCTTGCACTGTTGGTGGGAATGTAAATTGATACAGCCACTATGGAGAACAATATGGAGGTTCCTTCAAAAACTAAAAATAGAATTACCATATGACCCAGCAATCCCACTACTGGGCATATACCCAGAGAAAACCGTAATTCAAAAAGACACATGCACCCGAATGTTCATTGCAGCACTATTTACAATAGCCAGGTCATGGAAGCAACCTAGATGCCCATCAACAGACGAATGGATAAAGAAGTTGTGGTACATATATACAATGGAATATTACTCAGCCATAAAACGGAACGAAATTGAGTCATTTGTTGAGACGTGGATGGATCTAGAGACTGTCATACAGAGTGAAGTAAGTCAGAAAGAGAAAAACAAATATCGTATATTAACGCATGTATGTGGAACCTAGAAAAATGGTACAGATGAGCAAGTTTGCAGGGCAGAAGTTGAGACACAGATGTAGATAATGGACATATGGACACCAAGGGGGGAAAACTGCGGTGGCGTGGGGATGGTGGTGTGCTGAATTGGGCGATTGGGATTGACATGTATACACTGATGTGTATAAAATTGATGCCTAATAAGAACCTGCAGTATAAAAAAACAAACAAAACAACTAATACTAAACTTTCATTGGGTTATTTGTATGGAAATATGTTAATATAAATGTTTCAGACATTACATGAAATTTCTAAAAATCTTGTATTTGTGTGGAAATATGTATGGAAATATGTTAATATAAATGTTTCAGACATTATATGAAATTTCAAATCAAGGCCCAATGTGAGGGAACTTTCTGGGATAATGGATTGTTGTATATCTTGATAGAGATTTTGGTTACATGGGTGGATGTATTTATTAGAAGTTAGGCAAGTATACACTTGTGCATTCTAACATATAACTTAACTTTTACAATATAGAATATAAGTACTGAAAACTAATTAAGATGTTTAGAGGTGAAGGATACTGCTGTCTGCAACTTACTTTGAAATGAATAAAAATAAGATCAATGGATGATAGACAGGTGAATATATATGTGATGAAGCAAACGTAGCAAAATGTTAAATATAGATTCTAAGTGTTGGCTTTCTGAGTATGCACTGAGAAGTTTTTTCAACTATTGTATTTGTTTGAATTTTTAAAATAAAGTGTTGGGGGGGAAATCATGGCCCATTGAATTAACTGCTATGTATCTCACAGTTCAGTTTCCTTTTTTACAAATTGCAGTTAATAATACCCAGGTTGAACATACACATATTTATTCTAAGGACTAAAAGAGACAGCATCACATTTTTGAGGCCAATGGGGAGATGGATAATTGCCAGTTTATTAGACTAATCTGTGTAGCTTAATAGAAAAACTGAAAACCATTTGTAGAATTTGATGTTACTTTATTACATTAACCCTGCTGATACAACCTTTTTTAAACAAGTTTATTACCGACACTTAAAACTGAACTTGTAGTTAAGGTTACTATAATCAGACAGTAGCATTTCCTCAGTTTTCACCCCACAGTCCAAAGTATAAATCTTCATCTGTGGACAGATACGAAATCTACATGTGAATGTGTTTTTAAATGATAAAGTAACATATGCTCTTTGTAAAGTGGTCAAACAATAAAAGTAATATAGAGTAATAATCAAAGGTGTTTCCTCTGACTTCCCAGGTATAGTAATGATTAGAGCTGTTAACAAATATTCTCATCCTCTCTCCTTGGCATATGATAAGATTATACTTCTCTGCCCACTTGAAGTTAAGTGTGGCCATGAGACTTGCTTTGGGAAGAAGCTTTAAAGAGCTGGTGCACCAAAACTAGACAAGTAACACCTCAAGAAAGAAAATTACAGGCCAGTATCCCTGATGCACATCAATGTAAAAGTCCTCAGTGTAATATTAGCAAATCAAGTTCAACAATACATTAAAAGGATCATACACCATGATCAAGTGGGATATATTCCAGGGATGCAAGGATGGTCCAACATCTGCAAATCAGTCATTTTGGTACACTACATTAACAAAATGAAGGATAATAATTATACAGTCATCTCAATAGATGCAGAAAAAGCATTTGACAAAATTCAACATCTCTCAACGAAGTGTGTATAAAGAGAACATACCTCAACATAATGTAGGCTGTATATAACAAGACCACAGCTAACATCATACTCAATGATGAAAAATTGAAAGCATTTCCTCTAAGATCAGGAACAAGACAGGGATGCCGAATCTTGCCACTTTTATTTGACGTAGTATTGGAAGTCTCACCCAGAGCAATTAGGGAAGAAAAATAAATAAAAGGCATCCAAATTGGAAAGGAAGAATTAAAACTGTCACTATTTGCAAATGATAATTTACTATATATAGAAAACCCTAAAGACTCCACCAGAAAACTGTTAGAATTAATAGATGAATTTGGTAAACTTGCAGGATACAAAATCAAGATACAGAAATCTGTTGCATTTCTATACACTAATATCAAACTATCAGAGAAATTAAGAAAACAATTCATTTACAGTTGCATCAAAAATAACAAAATATCTAGGAATAAATTTAACCAAGAAGGTGAAAGACCTGTATGCTGAAAACTATAAGACATTGATGAAATAAATTAAAGAAACAAATAAGTGGAAAGATATTTCATGCTCATGGATTGGAAGTATAAATATTGTTAAAATCTCCATACTATTCAACGCAGTCTACAGATTCAGTGCAATCCCTATCAAAATTCCAATGGCATTTTCACAGAACTCACACAATTCTGAAATTTGAATGGAACCACAGAAGACCCATAGCCAAAGCAATCTTGAGAAAGAACAAAGCTGGAGGCATCATACTCCCTGATCTGAAATTATGTTACAAAGCTGTAGTAATCAAAACCGTATAGGCATAAAAACAGACACATAGATCAATGGAACAGAATTGGGAGCCCAGAATTAAACCCACGTATATATGGTCAATTAATTTATGACAAAGGAGCCAAGAATATACAATGGGAAAAGGATAGTCTCTTCAGTAAATGGTGTTGGGAAAACTGGACAACCACATGCAAAAGAATGAAACTGAGCCACTGTCTTACACCATACACAAAAATTAACGCAAAACGGATTCAGGATGTTCAACATATGCAAATCATTGTGATAACACCACAGCAACAAAAGAGAAGACAGAAATCACATGTTCATCTCAATGGATGCCGAAAAAGCATTTGATAAAATTCAACATTCATTCATGGTAAAAAAAAAACTCACCAAAGAGGGTATAAGGGGAATATATCTCAACATAATAAAAGCTATTTATGACAAACCCACAGCCAATATAATACTCAACAGTGAAAAGCTGAAAGCCTTCCCTGTTAAATCTGGCACAAGGATGTCCACTGCCACCACTTCTATTCAATGTAGTATCGGAAGTCCTGGCCACACCATTCAGACAAGAAAAAGAAATAAAAGGTATCCAAATTGGAAGGGAAGAGGTAAAATTGTCATTATATGCAAATGACATGATACTTTCTGTAGAAAACCCTAAAGACTCCACACAAAAACTATTAGAACTGATAAACCAAATAAGCAGGGTAGCAGGGTACAAGATTAACATACAGAAATCCGTTGCATTTCTTTACATTAACAGTGAAATATCAGAAAGGGAAAGTAAAAGAAAAATTCCATTTAAGATCACATCCAAAAAAGAAAAAAATACCTAGGAATAAAACTGACCAAGGAAGTGAAAGACTTATGTGCTGAGAACAATAAAACATTGATTAAGGAAACTGAAGGTGATTCAAGAATTGGAAAGGTGTCCCAGGCTCTTGTATTGGAAGAACTAATATCATTAAAATGTCCATACTACCCAGAGCAATCTACAGATTTAATGTGATCCCTGTCATATTACCCGTGACATTTTTCACAGAATTATAACACATAATACTAAAATTTATATGGAACCACAAAGGACCCAGAATTGCCAAAGCAATCCTGAGGAAAAAGAACAAAGGTGTAGGCATAACCCTCCCAGACTTCACACAATACTGCAGTGCTACAGTAATCAAAAAAGTTTGGTACTGGCACACAAACAGGCATATGAATCAATAGAGAGCAGAATAGAGAGCCCAGAAATAAACCCTCACACCTACAGTCAATTATATCTTTGACAAAGGAGGCAAGAATATACAATGGAGAAAAGACAGTTCTCTTCAGTAAGTGGTGTTGGGAAACTTGGACAGCTACATGTAAATCAATGAAGTTAGAACACTCCCTCACACCATACACAAAAATAAATTTGAAATGGCTTAAAGACTTAAATATAAGATGTGACGCCATAAAACTCCTAGAAGAGAATATAGGCAAAACATTCTCTGACATAAATCATACCAATGTTTTCTTAGGTCAATCTCTCTAGGGGCAAAAGAAATAAAATCAAAAATAAACAAATGGGACCTAATGAAACTTAAAAACTTTGCACCGCAAAAGAAACAATAAAGAAAATGAAAAGACAACCTATGGAATGGGAGAAAATATTTGCAAATGATGTGACCAACAGAGGCTTAATTTCCAAAATATACAGACACTCATACAACTCAATAACAAAAAAACAAACAACCCAATCAAAAAATGGGCGGAAGACCTAAATAGACATTTTTACAAAGAAGACATACAGATGGCCAATAGGGACATGAAAAGATGCTCAACATGCCTAATTGTTAGAGAAATGCAAATCATAATTACGATGAGGTATCACCTCACACCAGTCAGAATGGCCATCATCAAAAAGTCTACAAATAATAAATGTTGGAGAGGGTGTGGAGAAAAGGGAACCCTCCTATACTGTTGGTGGGAACGTAAATTGGTACAGCCATTATGGAGAACAGTATGGAGGTTCTTTAAAAAACTAAAAATAGAGCTACCATATGATCCAGCAATCCCACTCCTGGGTATATATCCAGAAAAGACAAAAACTCTAATTCGAAAAGATACATGTACCCCAATGTTCATAGCAGCACTATTTTCAATAGTCAAGACATGGAAGCAACCTAAGTATCCATCAACAGATGAATGGATGAAGAAGATGTGGTATATATTATATAATGGGGGCTTCCCTGGTGGCGCAGTGGTTGAGAATCTGCCTGCCAATGCAGGGGACACGGGTTCGAGCCCTGGTCTGGGAAGATCCCACATGCCATGGAGCAACTAGGCCCGTGAGCCACAACTACTGAGCCTGCGTGTCTGGAGCCTGTGCTCCGCAACAAGAGAGGACGCGAGAGTGAGAGGCCCGCGCACCATGATGAAGAGTGGCTCCCACTTGCCGCAACTAGAGAAAGCCCTCGCACAGAAACAAAGACCCAACACAGCCAAAAATAAGTAAATAAATAAATAAATGTATTAAAAAAAAATTTTAAGTAACGTTATTTTCTTTAATACTTTAAAAAAAATTAAAAATAAATGCTCCAACCAAAAGACATAGACTGGCTGAATGGATTAAAAATCAAGACCTGTATATATGCTGTCTAGAAGAGACCCACTTCAGATCTAGGGACACATACAGACTGAACGTGAGGGGATGGAAAAAGGTATTCCATGCAAATGGAAACCAAAAGAAAGCTGGAGTAGCAATACTCATATCAGACAAAATAGACTTTAAAATAAAGAATGTTACAAGAGACAAGGAAGGACACTACATAATGATCAAGGGATCAATCCAAGAAGAAGATATAACAATTATAAATATATATGCACCCAACATAGGAGCACCTCAATACATAAGGCAGCTGCTAACAGCTATAAAAGAGGAAATCGACAGTAACACAGTCATAGTGGGGGACTTTAACACCTCACTTACACCAATGGACAGATCATCCAAAATGAAAATAAATAAGGAAACAGAAGCTTAGAATGACACAATAGACCAGATAGATTTAATTGATATTTATAGGACATTCCATCCAAAAACAGCAGATTACACTTTCTTCTCAAGTGTGCATGGAACATTTTCCAAGATAGATCACATCTTAGGTCACAAATCAAGCCTCACTAAATTTAAGAAAATTGAAATCATATCAAGCATCTTTTCTGACCACAACCCTATGAGATTAGAAATGAATTACAGGGAAAAAAACGTAAAAAACACAAACACATGGAGGCTAAACAATACGTTACTAAGTAACCAAGACATCACTGAAGAAATCAAATAGGAAATAAAAAAATACCTAGAGACAAATGACAATGAAAACACAATGGCCCAAAACCTATGGGATGATGCAAAAGCAGTTCTAGAGGGAAGTTTATAGCTGTACAAGCCTACCTCAAGAAACAAGAAAAATCTCAAATAAACAATCTAACCTTACACCTAAAGGAACTAGAGAAAGAAGAACAAACAAAACCCAAAGTTAACAGAAGGAAAGAAATCATAAAGATCAGAGCAGAAATAAATGAAAAAGAAATGAAGGAAACGAGCAAAGATCAATAAAACTAAAAGCTGGTTTTTTGAGAAGATAAACAAAATTGATAAACCATTAGCCAGACTCATCAAGAAAAAGAGGGAGAGGACTCAAATCAATAAAATTAGAAATGAAAAAGGAGAAGTTACAACAGACACAGCAGAAATACAAAGCATCCTAAGAGACTACTACGAGCAACTCTATGCCAATAAAATGGACAACCTGGAAGAAATGGACAAATTCTTAGAAAACGTATAACCTTCCAAGACTGAACCAGGAAGAAAGGGAAAATATGAACAGACCAATCACAAGTAATGAAATTGAAACTGTGATTAAAAATCTTCCAACAAACCAAAGCCCAGAACCAGATGGCTTCACAGGCGAATTCGATCAAACATTTAGAGGAGAGTTAACACCTACCCTTCTCAAACTCTTCCAAAATATAGCAGAGGGAGGAACACTCCCAAACTCATTCTATGAGGCCACCATCACCCTGATACCAAACCCAGATAAAGATTTAACAAAAAAAGAAAACTAGAGGACAATATCACTGATGAACATAGATGCAAAAATCCTCAACAAAATACTAGCAAACAGAATGCAACAACACATTAAAAGGATTGTACACCATGATCAAGTGGGGTTTATCCCAGGAATGCAAGGATTCTTCAATATACGCAAATCAATCCGTGTGATACACCATATTAACAAATTGAAGGATAAAAACCATATGATCATCTCAATAGGTGCAGAAAAAGCTTTCGACAAAATCCAACACCGATTTATGATAAAAAACTCTCCAGAGGGGCTTCTCTGGTGGCGCAGTGGTTGAGAGTCTGCTGCCAGTGCAGGGGACGCGAGTTCGAGCCCTGGTCTGGGAGGATCCCACATGCCGCAGAGCGGCTGGGCCCGTGAGCCACAACTGCTGAGCCTGCGCGTCTGGAGCCTGTGCTCCCCAACAAGGGAGGCCACGATGGTGAGGGGCCTGCGCACTGCAGTGAAGAGTGACCCCTGCTTGCCACAGCTGGAGAAAGCCCTCGCACAGAAACGAAGACCCAACACAGCCATAAATAAATAAAAAATTAAAAAAAAAAAAAAACTCTCCAGAAAGTAGGCATAGAGGGAACCTACCTCAACAGAATAAAAGCCATATATGACAAACCCACAGCCAACATCGTTCTCAATGGTGAAAAACTGAAACCATTTCCTCTAAGATCAGGAACAAGGCAAGCTTGCCCACTCTCACTACTATTATTCAACATAGTTTTGGAGGTTTTAGCCACAGCAATCATAGAGGAAAAAGAAACAAAAGGAATCCAAATTGGAAGACAAGTAAAGCTGTCACTGTTTGCAGATAACATGATACTATACACAGAGAAGCCTAAAGATGCTACCAGAAAACTACTAGAGCTAATCAATGAATTTGGTAAAGTAGAAGGATACAAAATTAAGGCACAGAAATCTCTTGCATTCATATACACTAATGATGAAAAATCTGAAAGCGAAATTAAGGAAACACTCCCATTTACCACTGTAACAAAAAGAATAAAATACCTAGGAATAAACCTACCTAAGGAGACCAAAGACCTGTATGCAGAAAAGTATAAGACACTGAAGAAAGAAATTAAGGATGATACAAACAGATGGAGAGATATACCATGTTCTTGGATTGGAAGAATCAACATTGTGAAGATGACTATACTACCCAAAGCAATCTACAGATTCAACGCAATCCCTATCAAACTACCAGTGGCATTTTTCCCAGAACTAGAACAAAAAGTTTCACAATTTGTATTGAGACACAAAAGACCCCAAATAGCCAAAGCAATCTCGAGAAAAATAAAAAAATACGGAGCTGGCGGAATCAGTGCCCTGACTTCAGACTCTACTACAAAGCTCCAATTAAGACAACAAGTAATTAAGACAATATGGTACTGGCACAGAAATAGAAATATAGATCAATGTAAAAGGATAGCAAGCCCAGAGATAAACCCACACACATATGGTCACCTTATCTTTGATAAAGGAGGCAAGCATATACAATAGAGAAAAGACAGCCTCTTCAATAAGTGGTGCTGGGAAAACTGGACAGCTATATGTAAAAGTATGAAATTAGAACACTCCCTAACACCATATACAAAAATAAACTCAAAATGGATTAAAGACCTAAAATGTAAGGCCAGACACTCTATAAACCTCTTAGAGGAAAACATAGGCAGAACAATCAATGAAATAAATCACAGCAAGATCCTTTTGACCCACCTCCTAGAGAAATGGAAAGAAAAACAAAAATAAACAAATGGGACCTAATGAAACTTCAAAGCTCTTGCACAGCAAAGGAAACCATAAACAAGACAAAAAGACAACCCTCAGAATGGGAGAAAATATTTGCAAATGAAGCAACTGACAAAAGATTAATCTCCAAAGTATACAAGCAAGTCATGCAGCTCAATATCAAAAAACAAACAACCCAATCCAAAATATGGGCAGAAGACCTAAATAGACATTTCTCCAAGAAGATATACAGATTGCCAATAAACACATGAAAGGATGCTCAACATCACTAATCATTAGAGAAATGCAAATCCAAACTGCAATGAGGTATCACCTCACACCAGTCAGAATGGCCATTATCAAATTTTACTTAATTTTTAACTACTACAAAACTATATATTTTTTTAAAAAGGCATATTCAAGGGTGTCACATACAAAATGTTACTACAGTAGAGGCCAACAACATGCTTACTGGCCTCTTCAGGTTAACTCTCTTGGTACAGCCCTGAGAACAAATGAAGCTCCCCCTTGTTACTTAGAAATGGAATGGTATCCTTAGATCACAAGGCAACTTGTTTAAAAACTCTATTTTTTACCATTTCCAACAGTTTATCATTGTAATCAAGAAAAATCTTGATAATATGCAAGAAGTAAGAAATCACAGAAATCAATTGGTTGCTGAAGCTCACGTAAGATAATTGTCATTAATCCCCTAATTTTAATTTTTGGCATTCATCACAACAGGCTTGTTTTTTCATTGAATTTGAATAAATATGATAAATCTGAACTAATACAATGTTTACTAAAAATATTCTTCCTATCTGTTTTATATATTTGTGATTCTTCATAAGATTCCTTCTGAAAAGAGGGTTCTACTCCTAAAAAACGTCTTTTAAAAAACTGAATGTAAAGTGTTACACTCCTTCTTTTTCTACTGACTTTTGTTTCTGACATTGTTAAGCAAGTCTTCAATTTATTGGACTCATTTAAGATTCTAAAACCATCTTTTCTCTCTTCTCACACACACCCATATTTTTCTCCCTGCTCCCCACTTCTCCCTCTGAGCTTGGTGTTTGTGTAAGACAATAACAGGAACAATCTGATTTGGCAGGATAATAATCAACCAAAATGTGTCTCTTCTGTTTTTCATTTTGCTTGATTACAACATCAAAATGCTAGAATGGGTGAACTATTTTGAAGTCTGGGCTTTGAAAACACCTGTTTAGTGATGTTTAGTGGATGTGTGAATTTTCCTATTGAACAATAATAGCAGCTTACTCTGTCACTTTTACACTTTGATTACAAAAACAGTGGTCTGGACATATCCTGGCAAAATATATTCGGAGGTTATGGTAGCAGTTGAAATTCTCATGGAAGAATAAAAATGTACATTAGGACAATTTACACTTATTTTATTTGTTATACAATCTTACATAAGCAACGATCAACTCCTCTGTCCTAAGTAACTTTTTAATGTGTTATGTGAGCTTCATCAGCAGCTTCTTGATTGGGTCTCAAGCACTAATCAGGCCCCTCACAAGTACATTGGATGCTTAGACATCTTGCCTCCATCATGAAGAGTAAGTAGGATCATAATGACTAATCACATTAGCATGATTTAAAAATGCAGAGCATGAATAGCTTTTTCCCCCAAGATTTCTAGTAAAAACATTCACACAATAAGACTGCAATAATTCATTACACCATTGGCTTGTTTATACTATAACATATTTATGTGCCCAGAAGAATGAAACCAGAAAACCACCATTAACAAGCAGAGGAAAGAGATTGTTTTTTTATCTGAATTCAGGATGAACATATAAAAAGAAATTTGTCAAAGAAGGGAAACTGCTATCTTGTTATGTCCTCTAAGACATTACAAAACCCAGTCTCACTAAAGATCTTTTTAGTAACCTATATTTTGTACTTCCCACTAAGAACCACTTTCTGCCCATAAAGCCAAACTGAGTTCCAGGTGAAGTCACTGGAAGTCACAGAAGCATGTCACTAAGGGAAAATTCATTCCCGTGAATTTTCATGGGAAAATTCCCATGTTTCCCATGAAAGCAAAAACCCTTACCTTCGGGGGAAGATATCCCATTTACAAATAGTATATTGCCACCCAAATGGATGTAAATTCACTGACTCCCTCTCAGGACTTGGGGTGTCTGCTTTAGGGCTGAATTGGTCTGCTAAATATTAGCTAGGTACTGAGCAAGGTGCCTTAGATGCAACGATGAAAAATGACAAACAGTTCTTGCCTTCTACAAGGTTACCATCTAGTGAGGAAAGCACTAGATACTAATTATAGTATCAAGAGTTCTGTCCTGGAGGGTGTAATGACAGTGTTGATACCTGGAAGGTAAGCAGGATTTCAGGGGAAAGGACATAATGATGCAAAGTATTCCAGGCAAAGTATTCCATTACAAGGAATGTTGAAGGAACTGAGAATAGTTTGTGATCAAATGATTATTGAATATTTGTTGAGTGCATACAGCTAAACTGCAGATTACAAGAGAGAAAGTGGTGAAAAACAAAGCTAAAAGGGATTCAGGGGGCCAGATTTATCAACGTAAACATTCAGGGGCCAGGGGCCTATCAGTGCAAAAGATAGACATGGTATCTGCCCTCAGGGAGCTAATAGTTTAGTAGGAGAAAAAGATTTTTTAAAATCAACACTAATGTCAAATTGGGATCAATGCAATGAAGAAAACAAATGGGTGTGAGGAGAGAGTAACAGGAAGAATCTGCTTAAGATGGGCTCAGAGGAGACATCTCTGAGGAGGTGAGATTTGCAGGATGAAAAAGGGTCAGATCATGAAGGGCCTGATGAACCTCATTAGTGAGTTGTGGGTTTTGTGGGGTTTTTTTTGAATTTTGTTTTTTTTATACAGCAGGTTCTTATTAGTTATCTATTTTATACCTATTAATGTATATATGTCAATCCCAGCCTCCCAATTCATCCGACCACCCCCTCCCCCATTGCCCCCTGCGTGTCCATACGTTTGTTCTCTACCTCTGTGTCTATTTTTGCCTTGCAAACTGGTTCATCTGTACCATTTTTCTAGGTTCCACATATATGTGTTAATTTATGATCTTTGCTTTTCTCGTTCTGACATACTTCACTCTGTATGACAGTCTCTAGGTCCATCCACGTCTCTACAAATGACTCAGTTTCATTCCTTTTTATGGCTGAGTAATACCCATTGTATATATGTAGCACATCTTCTTTATCCGTTAGTCTGTCGATGGGCATTTAGGTTGCTTCCGTGACCCGGCTATTGTAAATAGCGCTGCAGTGAACATTGGGGTGCGTGTGTCTTTTTGAATTATGGTTTTCTCTGGGTACATGCCCAGTAGTGGGATTGCTGGGCCATATGGTAATTCTATTTTTAGTTGTTTAAGGAACCTCCATACTCCTCTCCATAGTGGCTCTACCAATTTACATTCCCACCAACAGTGCAAGAGGGTTCCCTTTTCTCCAGACCGTCTCCAGCATTTGTTGTTTGTAGATTTTCTGACGATGCCCTTTCTGACTGGTGTGAAGTGATAGCTCATTGTAGTTTTGATTTGCATTTCTCTAATAACGAGTGATGTAGAACAGCTTTTCCCGTGCCTCTTGGCCATCTGCATGTCTTCTTTGGAGAGATGTCTATTTAGGTCTGGGAGTTGGGGTTTTATCTTGATGGTTATCCATGTTTAAAGGTTTTAAGTAGAGGAGAGATGCAATCAACTTGTACTTTAGACAAATCATGCTGGCTGCTATGCAGAGTCTGGAGATGAACAAGGCAGAAGGAAGAGGTAGGGAGATCAGCTGGGTGGCTTTTCCAGTGAACTTGGTGAGAAAGAATTTCCTAGTGCCAGAATATTTTAGTAACAGTGCTATTAGGTAGAGGTAATATTAAACTATTTAACAATCAGTTTGGCATGAGCACTAACTCATCAGGATGGATGGTAGCTTCAGCACTGAGCAGGGTCTGCAGACGTCTCTCTGCTGGGCCAGGCTGGATAGACAGGTGGAACACAGGTGAGGCCAACACAACCGGGGCTTAGACTAGCAGATCTTTGCAACCAGTATGGAAGTATTTCAATATTTCAGCACCAGACGCAACTGTAGTAGTCTGGGAATTTGGTATAGAGAGCCAGGGAAAGATTCAGGAGATGGTCAGGGAAGAGAAGGCTTACATGTGGGGAATGCGTGAGGTGAGCAAAAGGGAGGGGTTAGCGATTAGGCTCTGGGCTCTGCTTGGGCGACCAGGGAAACTCATTCATTTATTCAGCACTTTATGTTTAAGACACCTGAGAGATTTGAAATGTCACGAGGGCCGTTGGATATGTGAGGCAGGAACGCGGGAAAGATGTGGGCTGCAGAAATAAATGTGGGAGTTTTCAGTACATCATTTGAAGCTAAAGAGTGGATGAGGTCCCCAAAGGAGAGACAATAGAACCCAGGATGGAGGCCTGATCAACTCTGCCATTTAGAGTTTGTCAAGAGGAAAAGGAGCCTTTGATGGCAGAAAGAGTGGCTACTATTGTACAAGGAAAACGAATCCTGTGAGGTTTCGGAAGCTAAGAGCGGAGAGTGTTTCCAGG
Source organism: Balaenoptera borealis (assembly GCF_965194805.1). Lineage (NCBI taxonomy): Eukaryota > Metazoa > Chordata > Mammalia > Artiodactyla > Balaenopteridae > Balaenoptera > Balaenoptera borealis. The sequence goes on from NC_138867.1 coordinate 160,461,780, forward strand.
AGGAGGGAGTGGCCGGCTGTGTTCTAAGCTGTGGAGAGAGTGAGTAAGAAAGAGAGGACTGGAGACTCTCAGGGATTTAGCAGCACAGAGATTGTTGGTGACCTTGATAAGAGCAATTTCAGTGGGCGGTGAGCACAGAGGTCAGACTGTCTAGCACTGGAGGTGAATGAGAGGTGGGGAGGTAGAGATGGTGTGTCCAAGACAACTTCTTGCAGTGATGTGGGACTTGGATTTTTTTTTTTTTTTAAAGGGAAGAGGCTTAAGCAAGTTTAATTGCTAGTAGGAGAAGCAGTAAGGTATTTTAATAGATTCCAGGGGTCAGCAAACTAGGGCTACTGCCTGTTTTTATAAATAAAATTGTATTGGAACCCAGCCACTCCCATTCATTTATGTATTATCTATGACTGTTTTTATGCTGTAACAGCTTACTTACTTTAGTAGTTGTGAAAGACACCCTATGACACAAAACCAAAAATATCTACTCTCTGACCCCCTTACAGAAAAAGTTTGTTAGCCCCTGGGTTAAACTAAAGTATTACATGCCCTTTTAATTTCCACAGAAATGCAAATAAATACAGACCATATCTAAATGCATACATAATGACATACACTAACAATTTCCCAAGTCAAAAGTGCTACGGAAATTCTCCTTCATTCGTTTACCAATTTATCAATTAAAAAACAAAGACAAAAAGACGTAGCTACTGCTCTTCTGCGCATACTACATACCTGTTGTTGACAATATAAAGTAAACACATTTTATTCACTGCAGCACACCTAGTACCTGGCGCTGAGCCTGACATGTGGTAGGTGCCCAATAAACACTGGTTGAAGCAAAGAAGAGAAGGAACCAGGTGCTGTACTAGGGAATTGCCTGGGGCAATGGGTAGGGGAGATTTTGAGATTGGGGTAAATAGCAGAGGATTCCCTGTGTACATGAACTTAGCACCATCCCAGTGAGGTTTGTGGGGGCTGGAATAGATCACATTCCTCTCGAATTAATCTGGAAAGTGAGGGGGAAATGGCCTGGGGGGATCTGGCTAAAGCTGAAGAGTATCCTTGATGTGAAAACAAAATCACAAAGTGGCAGTTTGTAGTTTGGCAGCAGGAAAGGGCAGTCTGCACAGTTCTTTATTTGTTGTGATGAAACAGAAAGTAGAGATGAGCTGAATTTATGTACAGTTCAAGCCAACTTATTCCTCAGGAGCATGTGTTGCTCTGTTAAAAAGTAGGTTAAAGTAACAAGTCAAAAAATGAAAATTTCCAAAAACATTTTGTTTCACTGAAAACAAGCATATATAAGTTGACCAATCTTTTGACATAGGAGCAAGGCTTTTGAGCACAGGGCATCACTCTTAAATAAAGAACATCCATAACATTAACTGAGATTTAGGTGTCTTTAAAGGAGAATGAAAACTTATAGATAAAGGGGAAGCGATCTGAGTGCAGAATTCTTCTAGAGTTTTTCCCACAATCTTTTGCAGCTATATCGCTCACACTTTATGAAGCTTTTGACTTGTTCACTAGAAACAAATCTTTTCTTTATCTTCATATTTCATCTATTTATGTAATATTTAATGATATCACATCATTAAAATAACAAAATGCAAGTGTCATAAACAGACGTAGGAAACAACTGCTTCACATGGAGGATACAATTCATATCAGAAGGTAACCTACTAACCTTGTTCTGTGGTGGGAATGCTGGGGTACAAAGGGAATAGGCGGTGATTCTGGTGACTCCAGGAAAGGGAGGCAAGTTAAGAGTGTTTTTCAGGACTTCCCTGGTGGCGCAGTTGTTAAGAATCCGCCTACCAATGCAGGGGACACGGGTTTGAGCCCTAGTCTGGGAAAATCCCACATGCCGCAGAGCAACTAAGCCCGTGTGCCACAACTACTGAGCCCACGTGCCACAACTACTGAAGCCCGCATGGCTAAAGCCTGGGCTTCACAACAAGAGAAACCACCACAATGAGAAGCCCATGCACCACAACAAAGAGTAGCCCCCGCTCTCCATAGCTAGAGAAAGCTCAGGCGTAGCAACGAAGACCCCACACAGCCAAAAATAAATAATAAATAAATAAATTTATTAAAAAAAAAAAAAAAATTGTTTCTCTGTGAGTGTGGTACAAGCATGTTACAGGGCCCCAGCTGGTGCTCCCTGAGTCACTGACAAGCTGCCCGCATGGCTGGGTCCCCTGAATGTTGACTTGGGGCAGCTGTCCCAAGTCATCACACTCTAGGGACTGTGCAGTATTGTGCCCTGGAAAGCATGCATTCAACACTTGCTTTAGCTTCTTCTGGAATGTAGTATGTGGAATAATAGATGACTCCTCTTCACAATGCAACTACCAGAGAATTACAACTGATGAGAGACCAGCCTTATATATCCCATAGCAGATTTAGCTTTGCAAGGCACATTTAACGTTCTCAAACTGCTGAATCTAGAGAGAGACAGTAAAATCTCTGTAAGCATATTCTGGCAGCAAGTCACCGGGTAACTAACAAAGAACACCCTAAATAGCAGGCAAAGATGACTGAACAATATAAAAGTCGAGAATCTAAGCAGTGGTTACTATATTACCATGAACTGAGACTGGGGAGCCCACGTTTTGCAGCAAAGGCCCAGCCGGCTTTCTAATTTATTTTATGCTAAAATTGGGTTGATAAAAAATGACCCTATTCTCTGCTGTCAATACTTTGGAAAAATTTTCCCATAAAATGGTTATTGTATTTTTTACATATCTCTGTGTTCTCCTGGGCAACATTTGTTGGGGCCAGGGACTACCTTTTTTCATCTATTGATGCTGCCTTAGCATGTTACTTGTTGTGAAGTAGTTAGTTATAAAAATGAGATTTGATTAAATTGAAAATTGTTATGTACATATTACTTATTATCGCTTTACAGATATAACAGGAAAAAATATTAATGTTGGTGCTGAAAGTTCACTTCAAGTAAATGGTGGTGGTACTTGACTTTACTTATATTATTTTCCTCACTATTTTATGTCTTTCTACCTGATATCTCTTCTTTATTTCCATCTATGTTTCTTTATTACTAAACCAAGAAAAACAGGGATAAGAGTAGGGCTAGGCCATACTTGGCTGGAATAGTAAAGAAATTGTGTGGGGTTTTGGTGAGAAAATCCTGAAGCATACAGGTCTGCATCTTCCCTTTGAGGCATGTGGAGGGGTCTGCTTCTAAAGAGTTTTATTAGCAACTAATCAAGATGCTTTTGTACAAGGCTCCTGATTAGCTGTTGGTATACTAAGAGTGAATCAGAGTTAGCGTAGTTTCTGATTTCTTTTACATTGTCAATGTGGATGATCATTTTTTACTGCTGGGGGTGTGGTGGTGGGGAGTGAGGGAATGTTCCTTTCCTGCTCCTGATGTCTCAGTCCCGTCAAGAGAGCTCTTAGGGTCATTTCAGCCCTGCTTCTTTACTGACTCTGCCCCAGGGTGATCAAGTGACTTATATAGAAAGCTTGAAAAGAATTAAGTGAGCATGCTTGCCTTGACTAATTCTGTTCTCTCCCTTGAGAGTGTGAGTGAGTGTCTACTGTTTCTCTCATTCTGTGTATTACGAGTTAATAAATCTGCCCAATTCTGGGGTTCCGTTATGTGATCATTGAGTTCAAACTGGATTCTCAAGCCAGAGTTATCCACAGTAACAAGAATATTCGGCCCTCCATCTTTTCTCTTTTATCTTATTTCCTAATTTATTCCAAACCAAATGGAATTAAGGCATTGTACTTGCTGGAAGGTAATGAAAAGACCCTAACGTTTGGTGCATTACCTGGGAACACTGAGAGATAAAAAGAAAGGAGCAGACATTTTGGAGAGGAAAATGTCCATGTGGAAAATATTTTGGTACTGCCAAGGAAGGTAGTCTAGTGCCTTGGTCTTTAATGTATGGTGGGAAGTTGAGACCTTTGACTGTTTGAAAATATTTAGGTTTGTGCAGTATACTGCTGAAGCCTAGAAAAGGTTTAATGCATGCTGTATAAGTGTCCTCCGTGCTTGCTGGGAGACTAATAAACTTGGAGGCTTTGCACAATAGAAATTTACTATCTCACAGTTGTAGAGGCCGGAAGTGTGACATCAAGGTGTCAGCAAGGCTGCTCTCCCTACAGATGCTCTAGGGGAGATTCTATCCCTGCCTCTTTCAGCTTCTGGTGGTGGCCAGCTTCCTTGGCTTGAGGCCACATCACTCAGTTTTTGTCTCTGTCTTCACATCACCCCCTTTCTGTGTCTGTATCTTCTCTTTTGTCTGTCTCAAATGTCCCTCTGCCCTTCTTGTATAATAAGGACAATTGTCATTCTATTTAGGACCCATCCAGATAATATAGGATGGAAATCCCATCTCAAGATCCTTAATGACATTTGCAAAACCTTTTTTTTCAAACGAGGTAACAGTCAAGGATTAGGACATGGGTATATCCTTTTGGGGGCCACCATCCAACCCACTATACCAGCCGTAAGATACTTTGATTTTGGCTGATGGCTGCAGCTTATGGCGTGGGAGAGTGGCTGTTTCTTTAGAGCCACTTAAGTAAAAGTCTGACATAAAGAAAAGGGGCATTAGGGAGTTGCAGGTGACTGAGCAATACCTGGAGCGGAATGAATAAGGCACCTGGAGGGTCTTTAGTATACAGAGACCTTTACCTGGCACTTGACTTGAGAGTGTGCAGGAGTTTACAGGGCAGAAAAGTCTCAGGCAGCCGTCCACCTTGCCTTACTCTTCAGGTACAGTTTTTCCCAAGCAGGCTTGACCGAGACAAAGACTCAATTGTAAGGAAAACCTGTTTTGTAGAACTTGTCGGCATTGACACATATGGTCTACCGTAGGCTCAAGTGACTCCCTTTACGTGTGGACCCAAGCTGACACTGGATTTGTCAATTATGTTGGAGAAAGAAATGTTCTCTTAAAGCCCTGTGGTCTACGCAATTCCATAGCAGGAGGCAGTGAAAATGGCCATGGCGGCATAGGATTGTCAAATCTACACATCAGAACTGGAGGTGTAATGTCACTCGACAGAAGCCATAATCAGTTCAGTACTGCAGTGTGAACCACAAGGTCATCAAGGAGGAAGGATAACTCAAGAGTCCACGTGTGACAGATGCTCAGGGCTGTGCACTGCACATGGCAAATTCATAGTGACAAATCAACGTGAGGCTAAAAGATTCCTCCTGGTTCGAAGTTGGCAGGTCAGAAATTTCAAATAAATGGCATAGACTAATGGACATCCTAGTGAGGCTAAAACGAAAGAGACTTTATCTTTCTCTCAAATGCCACTGAGTTTCTGCTATGTTCTTTGGTCGAATTCTGTACTGGATTCTGGGAACAAAAATGTGCCTAGTTTCACGCTTCTAGGAGTGGGGGATTGGCTTGCTTTTGAGATTGTTTTTAAATTTTGGGGATAGTGCTGTAAAATCAAATTGTATCTTAGGAACTCTTTAGACTCTTTAAAAGCATGGTTCATGAGGGACTTGATAAACTGATAAAACAGCCAAGGCCCTAAGAGACCCACACCCGTGTCAGTGACAGAAGTCCAAGCTACAGATACTGAAAGAGCCCTCAGTCCCATTCAGGCAGTTAAAGCCCTGTCACTGAGAATGAACCAAATGTACATTTGGGAGGATTGTTTATGGACATTTAAGACTTTGGATTTTTAACCCACAGTAACAAGGACACTTGATTTCAAAATTGGGCTTTAATACTTTGGGACCTTAATTCATAAGAGCGTTTAATGTGTGCCCTTTTAATTTCTCTGTGAAGAATTTGATACCGGCAAAGGTGTACTTTCAAATTTGCAACATTTCTATGATTTCTGAATTGTATTACTGGATGCTTTTATGTATTTAACCTTAGTGTGTCATTTAACCTCATCAGCTTTCTGTGGTTAGCTGTGCTGTGGATGGCTGGTCGAACAAAAAGTTGCTTCTGATCATTGGATATGAGTAGCCCTGGAGTTAATTTAAATTAATGCAATTTCTCACCCATATCAGAGACTTCTGGGATGAAACTCTAAGTCGTCCACCAGCAGTTCCCGGAGGCCACTCAAATGAGTAGCCCCATAAAAGTGTGAGCAGGACTGTCCTGATAAAGGTCTATTCTTTTTCCTGAAGGGAGAGCGATATTCCCTTAATTACAGGCTTAAAGGCATAGTTGAGTGGGTTAAGAGATTGAAAAAACCAGGGAAGCATTAGTGACAATTTCCCTTCTCGTTCCTAATGGTACCTCCATGTGAAGGGAATTTGATTAGTATAACTTTTAACTTCCCTGCTCTTATATTCACTGACACTGGCTGGGTGAGGTGACCTACTTGACTGGCAAAGTTAGGAAGAATAACTGGCCATGCTTTGCTAAGCTCTTCTTTCCTTCATCTTGGGAGTGAGTCTGGTGATAGAGAGACAAAAGTTCTCTGCTCCACTGTGGACACGCCCCTTTCACATGGGTTTGCCTGGAACCAACTTGCTGCAACAAAGTGTGTAAGTCTGGATAATTCTAGAATTCAGTTGACAGACTCACTTGGCTGTCTCATGAAGCCCCTTTTTCCAACATGGGCTCTAACAGTAAAAAGTGACATGATGTGTGGGCTCCAGTGCAAAATGAAACTATAGTGCCTCTTGTTCAAACTGCAAAGAAAAAGTGTTGTTGAAAGTATTTGCACTGGGGTGCATAGTGTCCTCCCCAAATTCATGTTCACCTGGAACCTGTGAATGTGCCCAAGTAAATTCTTTTTTCAGATAGAATCGAGATAAGATGACATCATACTGGATTAGGGTGAGCCCTAAATGGGTTTTATGGGTTGTTCTCTCTTCTCTTTTTCATATATGTCATCTTTTTCAGCAGAAGTGTTTGGCTAATATTGGGAAGTGACAAGAGTAAGAAAGGATATGATAAGAGTCCTTGGACATTCTTGTTTCTTAAAAAACAACTGCTTTCTTTCTGTGTTAGAAGTAAGTTCAGATTCAGATGGAAAGCATGGCCTCCCGGAGCTGTTAACCCCTTCACTTAGTCTTGGATGTGACCAGTAGCACAGAATTCTGGTGGAACTCAGTAAGACTCCAAATGGGTACCAAATAAGCATGTCATGGAAAGCACACCATAAGCAGGGTGAAAACTAGATGTGAATGGGGCAGCAGGAATGGTGGCAGACACTCATATTGCACATGTCTCCTCTGCTCATGCGTATATTTTATTGTCCCATAAATTTTACTTACAAAACGTAAGTTCAAAGATAAAATCATTAAGAATTTCAAGACAGCAATAGCAGAGCATGAAAGCAAGCAAGCGTGGGGCCCTTCTGAGCATGGTTCATGCGGGACTTGATCAACTGGTAAAAGAGTCAAGGCTCTGAGATGCCCACACCGTGTCAGTGACAGAAGTCCAAGCTAGAGATATTGAAGGAGCCCTCAATGCCACTCAGGCACTGAAAGCCCTGTCAGTGAGAATGAACCAAAATGTAAATTTAGGAGGATAATTTATGGACATTTAGGACTTTGGATTTTTAACCCACAATAACAAGAAAACTTCATTTCAAAAGAAAGTGTGAGGTCTTCAAGTTTGCTTTGGTTATTGAGGGTCCTTTGTGGTTCCATATCAATTTTGGAGTCGTTTCTTCTATTTCTGCAAAAATAGGGGATTTTGATAGGCATTGCATTAAATCTGCAGATAGCTTTGTGTAATATGGACATTTTAACAATAGTTCATGAACAAGAGATGTCTTTCCATTTATTTATGTCTTCCTTAATTTCTTTCAGTAACACTGTAGGTTTCAGTGTACAAGTCTTTCATGTCTTTGGTTAAGCTTATTCCTAAGTATTTTATTCTTTTTGATGCTATTGTAAATGGAATTGTTCTCCTAATTTCTTTTTCGGATTGTTCATTGCTAATGTGCAGAAATGCAAGTGATGCGTATATGTTGATTTCATATTCTGCAAACAAACTTTGCTAAGTTGTTTTACTAGTTCTAATAAATTTTTTGTGAAATATTTAGCATTTTCTACATCTTTTTCAATCGTTTCCCTTTCAGCCTAAGTGTATCCTTCAATCTAGGGGACATTTTGACCTCCATCTTAGGCTTTCATGTTAATTCTCAACTTATTCAGAGTCTTAGTTGGTTAGTGTTCTCCTTATTGTTTGCCACTTTGGAGAATCCAACAACATGTTCTACTCAAGGTGAGACCTCTTTTCTCTTCCACCTCTGAAGCTGAATATCACTTATTACTTACTTCATTCTCTTAGAACTTAGCATTCGAAGTTTCAATGGTGATCTTTCTTAAAGGAGGTCAATATGCTCACCGAATTCAAGACCTCTGGTGAGTTGTGTCAAGTGTGTAGGAATCATATTAACTTGTTGGCTGTTAGCACCCCTGGAAACATTTCTAAAGTGGCGTTTGAGCTTGATATTCAGGTTTATTGGACACCGCATTAAAGAGTTTAACAGAATAAGAGTAGGCTGGTCTTTCCTAAAGCAGAGTTTATCCAAGGGTGACCTTGTAGCCAGCTGCATCAGGCTTATCCCCGTTGAGTCATTGAGTGCCCTCAACCCCCCTAAACTGTAAACTCCTTATAGACAAGAATTATGTTTTATAGCCCTTGTTCCCCTTCCCTATACCTAAACATGCCTGGAATAGAAGGTGCCTCTACGAACAGGTATTGCTTTATTTTAAACTACATTAAGTACATGTATATGTTCATTTCCCTGTGGGAAAGGAGGCTACATCCCACGGGATTCAAATATCAAGACTTTAAACTTCCTTGAACCCATAGATATATAAATAGTTGCATAACTATCCTCCCTCTAAACAACTCTAAGATGATCATATCAAAGTATGGTCATTAATTGTTTTTCATTGCAAACAGATAATAAGCAAAGTGAAAGGAACTTCTTCCACCAAAGTAAAGGCCAAAGTTCAAAAAGTCAAATGAATATGGGATTTGTTACTATTCTAAATAGTAAAGAACACTGACAAGAAATAACACAGTGCTGGTTGCTGTTATCATCTTTTCATTTTCCATTCCAGTTGTTTATATTATCTTCACGGGATTTCACTGAAGTTATCAAGGTTTTTTAATAGTCAAATTAAAAAACGAAATCCCTTGAAATGCCAATACAAAGAAAAATGAGTCAGAACATGAAAAAATGTTTTAGACAAGTTGACAACATATATTCTTTGCTCATTTCTCTTTTTGAGACAAGTTCCATCTTATTCACACCCACATGTACAATACACTGAATAAAATACAACCCCATCACTCGATGGTGATAAAAAAAGGAAAGACAAGCTGGTTCCAGAAAATTCCTCTATGTATTCCTAGTATCTTGTTGCATCTGGCAAAAAAGAGCATTTTGAAATATTCTCTAAAGTTTTGTATTTTATTTTATAATAATTTGCTTATTTATCTCAGTGTAAATATTAAAAACACATGAGAAATATTTTAACATTTGGCATTTGACTATTCCTATCTATTTCCTTAATGTTTCCTTTGCCTCGTATGATGATCTTTTGGGATAGACAGCACATACCACTCTCATACTCCCCAGACTCTACAGCCCCATACACATGCAAAATAGCTCATGGGGATGTGTTAACATACACTTGGTTGAGGCAGGAAGGCTGTAGAATACATCGTTTTTACACCTCAACATTTTAAGTGTTTTTGGAATGTAACCCTAGTTTGAGTGCAAGATCCATCGATTTATCAAATGCATTTCAGGTATACCTAGGTATGTCCAGTCAAATGGTAAGGCTATATTACTGGGAGACTATTTACATGAGCAAGTGAAAAGACATCAGTGAAAGAATATATTATAACCAAGAGTCAGATATAATACATCAGTCAAATAGAATGTAGATCCCAGAAACATATCCACACATATAAGGACAATTGATTTTTCAACAGAGCTGCAAAGCCAACTTTGAGGAGAAAGGATAGTCTTCTTGACAAATGGTGCTGGAAGTATATAGCACACGGATATTGTGCCTAGATAGCCATATGCAAAAGTATGACCTTTGATCCCTACTTCACACCATATAAAGAATTAGCTAAATGTAGATCAAAACATAAATCTCTAAAACTTGGACAAAATCTTTTTGACCTTGGGTTAAGCAAAGATTTCCTAGAGATGACACCAAAAACAAGATCCATAAATGAAAAAAAGTGATAAATTGGGTTTCATCTTTGGAAGCCATTATTAATAAAAGAAAAGCCACAGGTTGGAAGAAAATATTTACAAATTATATACCTGAAAAGACTTGTGTCTCTAACACGTATAGAACTCTCAAAACTCAGTAATCAGAAAAATTTTTTTTAATTAACAATATGGGTAAAAATATTTAAAAAGAGATCCTGCCAAGGAGGTGTACGGATGCAAATAAGCACATGAAGTTGCTCAATGTAATGAATTATTATCTAAATGAAAATGAAAGCCCCAGGAGATGCCACTACACACCTATTGAACAGCTAAAATTAGAAAAGTCCAAGCACACCAAGTACTGGTGAGGCAGTGTAGGAACTGGAAGTCTTTTGCACTGCTAGTGGGAAGGAAAATGGTACAGTCACTTCAGTCAACAGTTTGGCTGTTTCTTTATAAGTTGAATATACACCTACCATATGATCCAGCCTTTCTGCACCTAGATATTTATGCAAGAAAAAGAAAGCATATGTTCATACAAAGACTTGTACGTGGATCATCATAGCATGTTTATTTTTAATAGACAGAATTGTAACAACCTCGAGCACCCATCAACAGGTGAATGAATAAACATACTGTGGTATACTCATACAGTGAAACACTACTCAGCAAAACAAAGTGATAAACTATTGATACCCACAAAAATATGAGTTACTCTCAAAATAATTACATTGAGTGAAAGAAGCCAGATAAAAGAGTCCTCACTGTGTGAATCCATTTATATAAATTTCTAGAAAACTGCAAACACATCTCTAACGACAGAAAGCATATCAGTGGTCACTTGGGGATGTGGAGGGGTGGAATGTGAGGGACAAAAAGGGGCTTTATGAATGAGGCATAAAAACACTTGCAAGTGATGGATATGTTCCTTTTCTTGATTGTGTTGGCAGTTCCATGGGGATATGCATATTTCAGAACTTAAATTGTGTTCTTTAAGTATGTGCAGTGTACTGTGTGTCTGTTCTATTTAACAGAGCCATTACAAAAAGGCTAAGAACAGATGTTTGTCTCAACAAATAAATGTAACAAAGAACAGAAAAGTCAAGTACAGTATGATCTCTGTCAGTTGAATTTTCCTATAGTTGATTTCCCTCAAAAAATATATCCCAGTTCGTAAAAGAGGTGGGACTCTTAATAAAAGGTAAAAAACACCGGAAAAGCCATCAGCAGGGTGAGCTCCAGCTACTTTTCAATTGTGAGACACGAGGTGCACGGTGCAGACATGCTAGGATGTTTGTTCTTCCTGCCCAATAATTTAGAGAGGATATTAAACACCCCTGTTAAATGCCTGCAAGTGATGGCCAGAGTGGAGTTTGGAGAATGATGGCTGTGATCTTTAATATGGTTGTGCCTTTGTAAAGAGTCTCACTCAGAATTTCCAGGGTAATTTTGGAGTCAACTTTTTTTTGTTTTTTGGATGATATATATGTCTAACTCACCTCAAGAATATATCCACGTAGACTTGAAGTTAGGGACCAGCTGGTGTAAATTTGTGTGGTTATCTCCTGACCTAACCTCTTAGCTTCTCTTTGTTCCTTGATTGTAGTTAAGCTTCATCTTGCCTCAGGGCCTTTGTATTTGCTGTTTTGGAAATATTATTTCCAGAAAAATTGTCCATAAATGATTCCTTTCTATTCTTTGGCACTCATCTCTTAAAGATATTTTTTCCTTGATTGTCCTACTAGCCTAACTCAGTCCCAATTTATCAGATTACCTTACTTCTTTCACAGAATAATAATCAAAACAAATATTATCTTTGGTGTCTCTTTGTATTTAAATGAACTTCTTCCCAAGGAACTCAAGCCCCACAGTGATAGAGGTTGTTACCTTTCTTATCCCTTATTCTGTGTCTTCGAACTGTGTCTGGCATGTAGTAATCACTCGAGGCCTGTTGACTCTGTAAAGAATATGTGAGTAGATGAACAGATTTGGAGTTATTTGAGGTTGCTCTTAATGATGGCTGGTGTTGGTGATTAAATTAAAACTGTAGGTTTTAGAGTTGGAAGTGATCTTGCTGAGTCTCACAGCTACGGCAAAACTCTCCCCACTGTAGCATCCCTGACAGATGATCAAGTCTGAGCTTGAATAACTGTATATGAAAGACCCTAGCCAGGGCAACCTCCTAGCTTTCTTCCAAGCAGGTCACAACCTTCCATGGGAGTTTGCTCCCTATTATTCAGCTGTATAGGAGAAAACGGTTTGATTTACCCAGAATCATCTTCTCTCAGTCTCCTTGTTCTAGTTCCTAGAGAATAGACAGGACAGAGTTTCCTCTATATTACATCCTTTGGGTTTGCATCCCTGCTTGTAACAAAATAAGCACCGTGCTATGGCAGAATTCCCCTTGATTGTCTGCCACTTGTTGCTACAATGTTTGTTAGTGTTTAGAAATAATTTGTGTTAATGTTCCACATTATAATTGATGGAGTACAGAAATAAAAGAGATCTCGGGGTTATGTCAGAAGCAATCAGACAGCTATTTTAACTTACGCTTTTAATGTATTTAATGCTGACACTGTGAGGAATTGAGCGGTATAGTCACCGCGTTATTGCCATTGCTGAAAAAATGTATTTATGGTGAAATTTATGGTAATTTTGAAAACATTAGCTGATGGGGGAATTGTCAGCTACATCTTAGAGCTCTGAGCATTTCTCGAAAAGTTGTGATACGAAACACCTCTGCCTTTTCTTGTATTTCTGTTATGTTCAGCTACTTCACAAAAAGCATTCTTCATATTCCTGAAATAATGATGGGCTTAGTTGAGATTCTTTTGGGTCCTAAGGGAACAATATGTGTGCATAATAGTGTCGAGTTACACAGAGCCTGGATGTTTGGCTCCAGACTGAAAGCCCCATGGAGTCGTTTTTTCACATCTGTTCACCAATGTGTATGAATGGGAGAAAACCAAAGTTCTGGTTTGTTCGATCAAGAGGAGCCACACTCCTTTTACTTTTGCTGTGACAAACAAGTAAAAAGGTGTAAAATATCTGAAAAGAGCCTTTTCGTGTTTGGTAGAACGCTTAAGTGGGATGTAGAGAATATACAACAAAAAGAAAAGCAAGTGAGTACTGCTGGCAAACTTTTTCAAGGACAGCTAACAAAATAATATATAATAGTAGTAACAACAATAGTAAGATTGATTTTAAAAGCCTTAAGAGTGGCATGGATTCCTAAGCACTCTACCTGTATTAACTCCACGCCACAGCTCTGTAAAATGGGTGAGGTTATTAAGCCCTTGTTTTTCAAAGAGGAAGCGAAACACAAAGAAGTAACACTCCTGAAGTCCCACCACTAATAAGTGGTGGAGCTGGGGAAAAAAGATCCAGGCAAATTAATTTCAGAGTTAGTGCTCTTAACCAGTAGGTCATGTCCCACAGGTAATATTTGCACATTTTGAAATCACTTTACAAATACTATTTTTACCCTTAAAGTACACGGGGAATACCCAGGGAAATTGGCATTATAATTATTTTTATCTCTTTGCCAATAATCTGTTAACTTGTGGCAGTTCAGTATCCTTCCCCAACTTCGTAAAAATTCAACCTACAATCCAAAACAATAAGGGCTAGTGAAAATAAATGTCTTGTAAATCCAGTTCAAGAGAGCAACTAAAAAGTAAGGCCCCCAAGGATGTAAAATAGAAAGCAAAAGAAGAGACAAGAAGCCCAAACCTTATGATTAAGCTCCACGTTGTTAGGTAAAGGGGCATTTAATTAATGCTTCTTTAATACCTTGTGCACAGAGGCATGGCTCTACAGAAGCCAAGGAGTCTCCCTTTCATCACTGATTCATGGTACGCTTCTGGCAGGGTCACTTCCTTCTTTGAGCCTCAAAGCTTTTCATCAAGACAGTGAGGGAATTGGAACAAGGTTAGCTCTCACAAGCCAGCTCTCATGTTCTCTCATGTTACCTGTGAGTCTAGGCAAGTGCCGAATGTCTTTAACATGACAGATCATATTTTTTCTTAACCATTTCTCTTCTCCTGATTTTTACATAATCTCTAATACATAGTAGAATAGTAGAAAAGAAAAAATACCACACTGAAAAGTAACTGATACACTAACTTTCCATTCTCATTTCACTGCCAATTCAACCAAAAGCCTTCTGTAGAATTCTGATGCAGACCATGAAAACACACTGTAAGTGTTCCAAAGTCTTTTCCATATTTGGTAGTCCTGTGATTTCCATTGGCAGAACTATCTTGGACTGTCATCTGAAAATCTATCATAAAGAAATTAAGTAATAGGAATTCATGATATTGGAGAAAGAAATCCTTGAACTTATCTTACTGTGTGAACCTTCATCCATGTGCAAAATCAACAAGAAAGGTTAAACTTTAAAGGCAACATGTTCCCATGAATAGAAGGGAGAACATAACACAAATAATATACAGTGCTAACATTATGTACATACACATATATACAAGTGGTCTTGAAATATATTCCCAGATATTAATTGGATTAAAGTTTGGGGCAATAAAGCATTTTTTCTCATAGAGAACATTATTCTTTAAGGCACATACAGGCACACATATCTGCCCTGCTGGCCTCTCACAGTTTCAGCTGATTCCAGTCATGTCCCCAGGTCATTTCCCCATATATTTATTCTCGGATTAGTGATTTTTGAACAGGTGTTCATCTCTTTAGAAATACCTGTGCCATGACCGCAGAGTACTCAGATTTCTTTTTGGCATTTGGTGGCATATGATGGGGAAAGTGACAAGTTGTATGACAGGAGAGGTACAAGGTGAACCTTAGAGTAAGTAAGACTTTATGCATAGTTCTTAATCCCAAAAGGAAAAGAGAAGGATAGCAGCGAAAATCATTGGAATAAAGGACCTCTCAGATGAATCAGCATTAGGATAATTCATTGGTTACTGACTGTCCAGTCGTTTTAGGTTATAAAGTATTCCTGAGTGACTGCGTCACTTTATGAAAGGATCTACCTAACTATAGGTTTCTTTTGCTGGAGTTAGTTTATATGGCAATAATATGCTTAGAGAATGGCAATTGTGAATTCCCGTCTTCCCCAAATTGAAGACACTCGTTAAGGTACAAGTTTCCCCAAGACTGCAAATGATTTATTCGTACTATACTGACTGAGACTGTGTCTTACCATTCTTGTTTGTTAAAGGAGATAACAAGGCTAACTTTGAGTAGAGTAATAGCAAGATACTTAGAAAATACTTTCAGGTTAAGTTTTGTATACAAAGTTCAGTGTTTACCCACCAAAAGGTAATCAGCTCATTTAGTATTGCAGGAAATGCCTTCATACTTTTTCATTGCCACTAAAGGAATTTAAAACACCTGTTGGATATATTCCCTCCTAGAATGCCATTTGTACACTTATTCCTAATAGGACCTGTTATTTTAAATGCAAACTCATATTAGAAGGCTCAGAATTGATACTCAGTATTTTTAGTGATCACATGGTTTAGGGTTCTCAGATTTGGGCTCAGACTTGCATTTCAAGCATTGCAATCTGGGCTTGTTAAATGATTTCCTTGCAACCAGGAAAAATTGTTTATCTGAATCTAAAGTCCAATTAAAGAAATGTGATAGTGGTGATAGTGGTTGATGAAGCAGACTAGCATAGCAGCTAGGGCAATTATGGACAAGTTACATTTAACCTCTCTGTGCCTCAGTGTCTTCCTCTGAAACTGAGTTTCTTCATCAATGGTGATAAATACTGGTAACCAATCTGACAGAGTTATTGTAAGAAATGAAGGAGTTCACAAATTTCCTAAAGGCTTAATGTTTGGCTTGTCATTACTAAACGCTGGTAATTATTAGTAAAACAATACCCCTCTATTATTTATTATATCAAAATAATAATGATAAGGGCCTGTTATTTTAGAAGTTCTATTTTTTGGTCATATAGTTTAGACTAACTCATATTGTTTAAATGTGAAACCAAGAAGAAAAACAGTTTTGTTTTGTTTTTTTTCACCTGGTCAAGGAACCCAAATCACC
Organism: Balaenoptera borealis; assembly: GCF_965194805.1. Taxonomy (NCBI): domain Eukaryota; kingdom Metazoa; phylum Chordata; class Mammalia; order Artiodactyla; family Balaenopteridae; genus Balaenoptera; species Balaenoptera borealis. The sequence goes on from NC_138867.1 coordinate 160,477,959, forward strand.
TAATTCAGAAATGTTTCTAACTTGGCATCTGCTTTGAATCTGTCACAGCCAGAGAAAGTTTATTGTCTCAGAAAGTGACAGCCTTGTATTTGTGTAGCATAAAAAAGAAGATACATGCTAGATAAGATATAGACCCCTTATCATAGTCATGCCACATAGAGTGCAAAACTATTCCTGCTGGGTTCAAACATTGTGATCCAGAGCCTGCCATTGCTTATTATCAGGAGCAGGAAAGCGTAAGAACCATATGTGTTTGCCCTTAAGTTGGTCTACAACACAGATACTGTCAATCAGCCTCTGATAGTACCCTCCCCGTGGACAACCTTCTGTGCTCTTTTGAGCATGCTCAGATGGAGTCTGCCATCAGTGTGGTGGGAGTTCACTTGGCTTCAAGTGTGTCCACGTTGAAGGGTGAAATGAGCAAATACTAACCAAATTTGTGGCTGTCCAAACTAGGAAAATAGTTAAAGAATCAGGACATGAATCAAGCAAATACTCATTTGGCGTCAACCCAATAAAAAAGCTTCTTGGTGAGAAAAAAGTTGTCAAAGATGAAAGCCCAGAATAGTGCTACTTTAGCCTAACCACAGTGTCAAAGCAAATAACACACATACACACAAACGCAAAAGGAAGCCCTCTTCACACTAATGCCCCAAAGTCCTTTATGGGTCTTCAAATTGAGCAGATTAGGTAGGTTGATGGTTGTCCTTTATGGACTGGGTCCACCTAACAAGACTGCTTACTAACAGAATATCTCTGTTTTGTCATTTAATAGACATCCCAAACTTAACATACCTTGCAATCAAATACACACATAGTCACTCATGCTTTTCCTGTAGACTTTCCAAAGCAGAAAAGGGCAGCTCCATTCTTCCTGGTGCTCAGTTACAAAATGTGATTCATCTTTGACTTTTTCCTTTCTCTCTCCTTTCACATCCAATACAGAAGCAAAATGTGTCGGCCCTATCTTTGAGATAGAACCAGAATTTGACAGTTTCTCGATTTTTCCACTATTATCACTCAGGATTAAGATTTCGTTGTCTGTCATCTTAATTATTATCCCTCTGAAATGTGTCCTTAACACAGTGGCCAGAGAACCCTTTGAGAATCTAAGTCAGAAGAATTATGTGACTTCAGTGTCTTCCCCTTCATTATAGTTGAAGCTGAAGTTCTTAAAATGCTGGAAAGTTGCTACATGATTACCCTCCACATTATATATTTGAGCTCATCTCCTCTACCTCTACTCCTTGCTCACTCTTTTCCAAACACCTTATACTCTTCAGTCCTTGATGTCCAACAAGTATAGTAGGCAGACATTTTCACTTGCTGTTCCCTTTACCTGAATTGCTGTTCTCTTTACTATCTACAGTACTCATCCACTCACTTTTTTTTTCACACACACACACTGTATTTTATTTTTACAAGAGATAAATAGACTGACACCAAGCATTGTACATGGATGACCACAACAAAAACAACAATGATTGCAATTACCACACATGAAACACACTCATACTATGTCATAATATTGACATTCAGTCCAGTAATCCTCCACTGTAACAGCTCCTTTACTTTGCAGTGAAAATTGATTTGTATATTCTTTGCCTCTGAGTCCTTGTGGGATTTTTTTTCTTTAATTCAAACAGAAAGTCACAAAAATTATACTCATCCTCATCAGTTCACTCAGTCCCATGTAATTAATTTTTTTTTTTCATCTTGATCTTTTGTTAGCACTTTTATGAGTTCGTCAGTTTTTCATTAGAGTTCTGAAAATGCTTATTCATTCAGTTCAGCAGTACAGTCAGTTACCAGAAACCTGTACTTGTCAGAGTCTTTTCCATGAATTTCTTGAAGATGAAACCCTTTTATAGGAACATATTTGCAAAAGCATCAGAGTACACCCAGAACTGTCTGTAAATGACAAAAGACTTAAAAATGACCACGGTTAAAGATTTGATGAAAGTTCATAATAATGCAGTTGACAAGAAAATTAGTTATTTCTGAGATATACATTTTAAAGTAATAACTAGGATTATGACTTATAACATTATACCAGAACATATAAGATTTTTAGAAATTTCATGTAATGTCTGAAACATTTATATTAACATATTTCCATACAAATAACCCAATGAAAGTTTAGTATTAGTTGTTTTGTTTGTTTTTTTTATACTGCAGGTTCTTATTGGTCATCAATTTTATACACATCAGTGTATACATGTCAATCCCAATCGCCCAATTCAACACACCACCATCCCCACCCCACCGCAGTTTTCCCCCCTTGGTGTCCATATGTCCGTTCTCTACATCTGTGTCTCAACTTCTGCCCTGCAAACCGGCTCATCTGTACCATTTTTCTAGGTTCCACATACATGCGTTACTATACAGTATTTGTTTTTCTCTTTCTGACTTACTTCACTCTGTATGACAGTCTCTAGATCCATCCACGTCTCAACAAATGACTCAATTTCATTCCTTTTTATGGCTGAGTAATATTCCATTGTATATATGTACCCCAACTTCTTTATCCATTCATCTGTTGATGGGCATCTAGGTTGCTTCCATGACCTGGCTATTGTAAATAGTGCTGCAATGAACACTCGGGTGCATGTGTCTTTTTGAATTACGGTTTTCTCTGGGTATATGCCCAGTAGTGGGATTGCTGGGTCATATGGTAATTCTATTTTTAGTTTTTGAAGGAACCTCCATATTGTTCTCCATAGTGGCTGTATCAATTTACATTCCCACCAACAGTGCAAGAGGGTTCCCTTTTCTCCACACCCTCTCCAGCATTTGTTGTTTGTAGATTTTCTGATGATGCCCATTCTAACTGGTGTGAGGTGATACCTCATTGTAGTTTTGATTTGCATTTCTCTAATAATTAGTGATGTTGAGCATCTTTTCATGTGCTTCGTGGCCGTCTGTATGTTTTCTTTGGAGAAATGTCTATTTAGGTCTTCTGCCCATTTTTGGATTGGGGTGTTTGTTTCTTTAATATTGAGCTGAATGAGCTGTTTATCTATTTTGGAGATTAATCCTTTGTCCGTTGATTCGTTTGCAAATATTTTCTCCCATTCTGAGGGTTGTCTCTTCGTCTTGTTTATGGTTTCCTTTGCTGTGCAAAAGCTTTGAAGTTTCATTAGGTGCCATTTGTTTATTTTTGTTTTTATTTCCATTACTCTAGGAGGTGTATCCAAACAGATCTTGCTGTGATTTATGTCAAAGAGTGTTCTTCCTATGTTTTCCTCTAAGAGTTTTATAGTGTCCAGTCTTACATTTAGGTCTCTAATCCATTTTGAGTTTATTTTTGTGTATGGTGTTAGGGAGTGTTCTAATTTCATTCTTTTACATGTAGCTGTCTAGTTTTCCCAGCACCACTTATTGAAGAGACTGTCTTTTCTCCATTGTATATCTTTGCCTCCTTTGTCATAGATTAGTTGACCATAGGTGCATGGGTTTATCTCTGGGCTTTCTATCTTGTTCCATTGATCTATGTTTCTGTTTTTGTGCCAGTAGTATATTGTCTTGATTACTCTAGCTTTGTAGTATTCCACTCACTTTTTTAGGTCTTTTCTCAAATATCACTGTCTCCATTATGAGGCCTTGCTTGGATTCCCTGTAATAACCTGCAGTCCCACTAATACACACTACCTCCTTAGAAGCCTCCCTTCTGCTGTAGAATCTGTTGAATGAATGAATGGAGTGGGCTATGTCTAATTTCCAAAAAAATAAACATCAGCCGTAAACACTTGTTGAGAGATGGGTTCAGGGTATAAAGAAGAAAAGAAGTGTAAATTCAGGCCTTACAGTTCACCATCTATTCCCTCAGGGTTCTGCTATGGTGTATCTTTGAATAAAAAGCGCAATTTGATAAGACTAATTAATAGCTTAAATTCATTAGACTCCCAAACCTTTTATAGTAGAAATGTGATAAGAATTGTGTCAGAGATTCTCAACAAAATGTTAGCAAGTTGACGCCACAAAAGTATAAAAACAATTATATACCATGACCAAATGGGATTTGTGTCAGGTAAGTAAGGCTGGTTCAACATTGGAAAATTAATCAATATAATCCATCCAAGACAAAGAAAAGGAAAAAAAAAAAACATATAAATACATGCGGAAGAAGCATTTGACAAAATCCAGTGTGTACTCATGAGAAAAACTCTCAGTAAACTAGGAATAGAGAGGGACTTTCTTAACTTGATAAATACGATCTACAAAAAAACCAATAGCTAACATCATACTTACTGGAGAGAAACTCAATGCTTTCCCACTAAGATTAAGCACAAGGCAAGGATGTCCTCCTTTATTATAACTTTTCAGTATTGTGCTGTAAGTCCTTGCTAATGCAATAAGGCAAGAAAAGGAAATAAATGGTGTACAGATTGAGCAGGAAGACATAAAGCTGTCTTTGTTCACAGGTGACATGATCATCTATGTAGAAAATCTTAAAGAGTTGACACAAAACTCCTGTAACTAGTAAGTGATTATAGCAAGGTTGCAGGATCCAAGGTTAATATACAAAAGGCAATTGTTTTCCTATATACCAATAATGAGCAAGTGGAATAGGTTTAAAAAAACCCCACACTATTTACAATAGCACTGCCAAAAATGTAATACTTCAGTATAAATCTAATAAAATAAGTACAACCTCTATAGGAGGAAAACTACAAAACCGTGATGAATGAAGTCAAAGAATAACTAAATAAATGGAGAGATATTGCATGTTCATGAATAGGAAGCCTCGGTATTATCAAGATGTCAGTTCTTTCCGACTTAATCTATAGAAATTCAGTGCGATCCCAATCAAAATCTCAGCAAGTTATTTTATGGATATTGGCAAACTGATTCTAAAGTCCATATGAAGAGGCAAGAGACCCAGAATAGCTATCACCTCATTGAAGAAGGACAAAGTTGAAGGGATGACACTACCCAGCTTGAGGACTTATTATGAAGGTGCAGTAATCAAGACAGGGTGGTATTGGTGAAAGAACAAATAGATCAATGGAACAGAATAAAGAGCCCCAAAATAGACCCACATAAATACAGTCAACTGATCTTTGGCAAAAGAACAAAGGCAATACAACGGAGCAAAGATTGGCTTTTCATCAAATAGTGCTGAAACAACTGGATGTCCATAGTAAAAAAAAAAAAAAAAAATCTAGACACAGACTTTATATCCTTCATAAAACTTAAGTCAAAATGAACCACAGACCTAAATGTAAAACACAAAACTGTAAAACTCCCAGAAGATAACATAGGAGAAAACCTAGATGACCTTGGGTATGGCAGTGACTTTTAAAATATAACACCAAAGGCACAATCCATGAAAGAAAGAATTGATAAGCTAGACTTCATTAAAATAGAAAATTTCTGCTCTGTGAAAATCACTATCAAGATAATGAAAAGACAAGCCACAGAGTCGGAGAAAACATTCGTAAAAGACGCATCTTGGGCTTCCCTGGTGGCGCAGTGGTTGAGAGTCTGCCTGCCGATGCAGGGGACATGGGTTCGAGCCCTGGTCTGGGAGGATCCCACATGCCATGGAGCAATTGGGCCCGTGAACCACAACTACTGAGCCTGTGCGTCTGGAGCCTGTGCTCCGCAACAAGAGAGGCCGCGAGAGTGAGAGGCCCGCGCACCGCGATGAAGAGTGGCCCCCGCTCGCCGCAACTGGAGAAAGCCCTCGCACAGAAACAAACACCCAACACAGCCAAAAATAAATAAATAAATAAATAAATAAATTCATTAAAAAAAAAAAAAAGACGCATCTTGTTAGGATAAAGTGGCAACTTGCAAGCTTCTTACATGTGCAACTGGTGTAATTTATTTTGGTATGTAGTGTGAGGTACAGACTTTAGTTTTCAATGGGTGTGTAGTTTTCTAGGCATCAATTTTAAAGATTATACCTTGACTTTATCACAATCAAACTTCCCAGACATACTTAGAACTATTTGTGGATATTCTTTTCTGTTTAATTTGTATATGTGTTCATTCATGTAGTAATGCTACAATGTTTGAATTGTAGTGGCTTTATAGTTAAGTTATATAGCTGCCTGCTAATTAACAGATACTCAACTTCTAATAAAGTTTATTACTTGTACCTGAATGCCTCCAGATTATGTCCTTCATTCAGACTCTTTACTATTCACTCAATATAAATTCAGAGCTGATATACATTAAAAACTGAACTAAGGTGGCTAACATGTTTTAGTTTTCATCTATATTCCTAGATTTAAAATATGAGAAAGTAATAGAATGCAACATTTTTAAAAACCTCTAATGACTCACATTTTCTATCTCTAATTAAAACAGAATACCCTGTGGAATATCTTTGGATCATTTACCCGGTTTCATTAATTCTGGCTGCTGAAGTTAATTTAAATTCACTCTGGTAAAATGAGAGCTCAGTATAAGCTTTTAGCATACTCAGTGAGACTTACAAATAGTCATCTGCTAGGTGGTAAACAGTAAACAGTCTTGTTTATTGCAAATAATCTTAGCCAATAAATGTTATTTATGCTCCATTTAAGAATAAAGATGTTAATCTGAGATCACAAAACGATCTTTTTGTTAAAGCTAAAAGCAATTCTGCTTTGATTAGTTGCAAATGCAAATATTACCCAACTTCTTTCTCCTTCTTTGATAGTTGTATAGAAATAAAACTAAACATAAGAATGTAAGCCAAACCCACTACAAATGAAACTGCACTACAGGCCCAGTATCTTCAGTGATTTCTAGATGATTTCTATGCTCAAACCTTCATTCTATCCTCTCTTCCTAAACAGAATTGGTTTTTTTTCTTGTTTTGTTTTTTGGTTTTGAGTAACTTTTATTACACAAGGGATTCATATTCTTTATAGAGAAATCAAGTAATCAAATAATCCAAAAATAGATTAAAAAACAGCCATAATTCCACCTCTCAGATACATTATCACTGTATCTATTTTATAGTATAGCTTTCATATGTATATTTTTAACATCTTCATTGGAGTATAATTGCTTTACCATGTTGTGTTAGTCTCTGCTGTATAACAGTGCATCAGCTATACGTATATATATATATCCCCATATCCCCTCCTTTTTGCGTCTCCCTCCCACCCTCCCTATCCCACCCCTCTAGGTGGTCACAAAGCCCCGAGCTGATCTCCCTGTGCTACTTGGCTGCTTCCCACTAGCTATCTATTTTACATTTGGTAGTGTATATATGTCCATGCCACTCTCTCACTTCGTCCCAGCTTCCCCTTCTCTCTCCCCATGTCCCTAAACAGAATTTCAAGAAGATAGCCAAGATAAAATGAGAAACTGATTTAGACTTAGGTCCCAAATTTACAGCTTCAATGATTTAGGAAAATTTCTTGACAACTATACTGAGCCTCAGTTTTCACATTTGTAAAAGGGTGAGGATTAAAAAAACGGATACTTCTGGAAATGCCTGTCATTCTGATTGGATATTTTTAAAATGTTAACTGAAATTTAAATGTATAAATTATAAAAAGAAGATGACAAAAAGGCCTATTATCATTTTATTACCCAGATAAACCCTGGTGGTCCACTGATAGGAGAAGGGGCTTCTCTAAGTAGTTTTCTTCATCCTGATTTCTGGACATTCCCTTCTTTAATCTGCTTTTGGAGGCAGCGGGGGACATTTTGGCAAGTTTTATTCAATTTCTCTATGCCTTGCTTTTAGGAAAGAAGAATAGTAGCTGTGCTGAGCTCTGCCAGGTCAGATAGAATTTTGGAGTATTCTTTATCTCTCTTGTAGACAGCCACTGTCATTTGGTAAGCCATAAGCCTTTCTTTGCTTTGACTGTGGTTAGTGTGTTTGCTGGATTTCTAAAATATATTTTTAGTGTTTACTTGTTTAGATTGAAAAGATTGGGCTATATTTTTAAAAGTTTATCCCTTCATTTTGGAAGACCTTTTAAGTTGTGATATTGCATGCAAGAGAGCTAACGGAATTCTGGACTCCATATTTTTGTTTTTACCTTTTTTTTTTTTTTTTTTTTTTCTCAGACTTTGAACCAACAAGGGCTAAGAATGAAAGGAACTCAGACCCAAATTTTTTTTTCCCTTGTAAAGCACAGAGAATATGGGAAAAAATGAAATTGGGAAATTGTTTTGCTCTCTTCCTCCTCCTTTTTGGTCAGTTACCTTAGTCATCCACCTCACTTTGTATTTCTAGCCTGGCTTCAGAAAGACCTGAATTTGATGAACTACACACTGTTGGAGGAGTAGATTGCTAGAAGGAACCAAGATCCAGACAACCTTCAATGGTGGCTTCATGGAATTATATTCAAGAAGGATGGTTCAGCCAATTTCCTCACTTCCATTGTGAAAGGAGTTCCCTATTCCTAAGAAAATGGACCTATGTCCGACTGACACAGAAGATGGAGATTTATCCCAGTGCATTTATATATGTATATATATTAAAATTATGTATATTTATATATATATATAATGCCTAATGGAAATATCTCAGATGGTCTATTTTGTGTTTTTTCTTTAATTTTACTTATAAAATTGTGACCATTTTTTAACTCAATAGAGGAGAACCTTAAAAATTAATTAAAAAGACATTCTCACTAGTCTAAGGTTCAGAGTGACTTGGCAGAGAAAATTGCTGAATGGTTAGATAACAGTGCTGGTATGCTTGGCTATTGTAACACTTTACATTTGAGTTTCTCTTCCTTGGAATTACAAGAACTATATGACTCAAGAGAAAGATTGATAATTAGGAATATTCTGCTTGCTTTTTATATAGCCGAATGAAGAACATTGTGATTAATTATTTGGAGGTCATAGGAAGGAACCTTCATGATCTAACTTTTGAACAAGTAGTGTTGCAACACAAAGCTATGACTTCAAATTAAAAAGGAAATTTGAAATGACCTATTTCTTTTGGCATCTCAATCCAGAGATCTGTCAGTAAAATGAGTCACTTTTCAGTCAAATGGGTGATCAGCAATATAATTTTTTATTGGGAAGCTGAAAGACTCCATTGCCAAACAGAGCATCTGCAGTGTTAACATCTATATTTGAGCATCTTTCGTTTTCCCAAGGGGTGCAGGTGAGAAGAAGGAAGGCAGAGAAATGCACTTGAATAAAGCTTTTCAAGATGGATAGAACAGAGAGCATTCCCAGAGGCAGGTCAAGTTCAACCCAAGAACAACTCTCTCAGTGCTTTCACAACTAGTTAACTCAGCTCTCAAATCAGTAACTCAGCTCTCAGATCAGTGCTGAAATCAAGCAGAAGGTTGTTAATATTGATACAGTTAACATACATCAAATAGGATTACTGAATTTTCTGAATCCAAAAGTTCTCCACAGTGTTGACATTTCCTCACTGAACTGCCAGGATTGTTTGGTTTCAAAGGCTGTTGGGCTCAAGACGCATTTTGTCTTAAATAATCCTTCATAAAAAGTTCAGCTTTCAGTCTAATATGATTGAAACCCAGCTTGAGTGTGTTTTATAATGCACTGAGCTGGAAAGACTATGGGCATTGAATTATTCAAAACATGGTAGGCAAAGGAGTGATATGTGGGGAGGAGGTGATCAAAGAAATCAGTGAGACTTGATACGTCATGTTATCTCATTTTATTTAGCTTTTAGAACTCTTCCAAATATTAGAGGAAAGAAATCAATATCAATTTTCACCTGTCACGTTCCACACTTCAATTATTAGTGAATGTCAAATTTGACCACAGTTTTCTGTACCACCTGCTCTGCAATAATATTTCTGAGCCTTTATTAAAAATGTAAAATTGTCATTGAATTTCCAAATATGATTCTGCAGTGGCTAATTCAGCTTGCTTTATTAATAAGCAAGTTCTGATGAGTAATAGTAATTTAATACGCCTGCATGTAAGGTTAAAGTGTAAATTATTGCTGCCGAAGGTGATGAGATATGACTGCGATGTGGTGGTAGGGCACTCACCTTCCTGAACGAACCCTGCAAGCACACAGTTCTTGGGAGAAACCAGTACTTCATAGAGTAGCAAATCTGATATTATTTTGCATGTCTCCTGTAGCAGTGGAATGCACACACACACACACACACACACACACAAACATGATCACGGGTGAAAAAACACACATGCGCACCTTAGATGCTTGCATTAATTTCTGAATATAGTTCTCCGGAAAGAAAAAGCTTTACTGATGATTTGTATTTTTATAGTTTATTACTTTATCCATACTAAAACACTTCATGAAATCACTTCCTGTTTTGTTGTCCATGGAATCCTTTCAATTTTGAGATGCTAAATAGAAATCGAAATAATGATTATAGTCCTTGGCCATGAAAGACTTAAGTTACAGAGAGCCCGGTGACTGGAGGTCAGAGCTGCCACGGAATTATTCCCTGCTCCAGAGACCATTAGAATATCACTGTGTACCCACTTAAGGGTAGAATGCTGCTATTGAGAAACTAGCTCTCTTTTATTTATGCTAAAAGGAGAGAACAGTAGGGGACCTTGGCTGTGTGAGTGTATGAAACTTTCTCTGTTTTGTACAATAAGCAAAAACTATACATGAAATAGCCTCGGGCCTTTTGTCTTTTGTACCCAGCTCTTTCCTGTATTGCTCCTGATCAATTACACTTAAATCAACAAGAGTTGCTTGAACATTTTGACAGTTATGTTCCCCATACCCTGAAGCATTTTTAAAGGGTTACTGAGATAAAGCTATTTCAAAAAATACTCCCTCCAAATGTTTTCAGGGTGGCATCAATGAAAGTAACTTAGAGGAAGAAAACTCCACCTTGAGTTCCTGGCCTACCACTCTAAGGCCAGGCAAGCATAAACCTTCATAGCAAAACCTAAGTTTGCTCCCACTTGAGAATTTGGTTTCCATGGTCTTATATGAAAAGTATATGGAGACTTTAATTCCCTATAAGCCCTTTCCAAAGAGTAAATACAGTTCATCATTCGTAAGAGATGATGAAAATTACAATTTTGTTGAATAGGTGGAATATATATTATATATAATATATATATGTTTTAATATATATATAAAATATATAAAGTTACTATTCAGAGTCCTGAAACGGATTTTTCTTACTTACCAAGAAGGAACGGTAACTTGATCTCTAAACACAATAAAGCACCTGGTCATAGCAGAATCATAACAAATATTTGATATCAGAATGAATTCACTGTTCAGGTGTAAAGAGGGAATACCTTCAGCTTTCCTCTTTCTTGTACCTCATTATTGCATCCTGGACAGAGGGGATTTTTCTTGATTTTAATCTAAAGGGGAAATGTTCACTTTTGTTAAGATGGAAATTGACAACCTCAGTAGGCAGAGGCACTGTTTTTATTTGGCTGAATTCCTGTTTCTAGTGATAATTCAAGGTGTAATAGGGTTTTCTCTGCCACTCCAAAATCTGAAAATGATAAGCATCTCACCAGAGTTTCAGGACGGCCCGTTACCTATTCTGTGGAAAGGATATTCAAAGTACCATGCTTCATCAGTGTCTTCTTTTTTTTTTTTTTTTTTTTTTCACGTTCTTTTATTTATTTATTTATTTATTTATGACTGTGTTGAGTCTTCGTTTCTGTGCGAGGGCTTTCTCTAGTTGCGGCAAGTGGGGACCACTCTTCATCGCGGTGCGCGGGCCTCTCACCATCGCGGCCTCTCTTGTTGCGGAGCACAGGCTCCAGACGCGCAGGCTCAGTAATTGTGGCTCACGGGCCCAGTTGCTCCGTGCCATGTGGGATCTTCCCAGACCAGGGCTCGAACCCGTGTCCCCTGCATTGGCAGGCAGATTCTCAACCACTGCGCCACCAGGGAAGCCCCATCAGTGTCTTCTTTGACTTATTCATCGACGGACAACTACTGAGTTAAGACACTGTCTTATCCTTGCTTCATAAAAACAAAAACAAAAAAAACCCACAAACACAAAAAAACTGTTAACGATGAAAACTTATTATGCCAGGCCTTAGTGTGGCCTGACTTGGAAATTTACTTTCAGAGGCTTTTGTGAATATACCAAGGAAAGAGGACCTAGGTGTATCTTATTCCCACAGGCCGCCAATAAATATTTGCTTAATGGAGAAAAAATTAATATATAGTATAGGAGAGAACCTGTCAGATGCTTAACATTATTGAGTGATAGCAATGCCCAAACTCATCTGTGATCAAACACTATGAAAGTATCCTCCTAAGGATAAACTGATTACAAATAAGAAGTGAAAATTCAATTATGGAGATACTTTCAGTTTCAGCTCTGATAGGCAAAAAGCTTGGAAGTTGTCACTGTATCTTGTCCTTACAAGATAATGCTGTACAAAATGAAAATCAATGACTTTTCTCAGACATGATTAATAAAACATGTAACTATGAAAGAATTTTAAAACTGTAATTATGTATGTGTATATATGTGTCTCTGAAAAATCTGTGTCAAAGAAAACTGAGGCTATCAGTATAAACTCATTTAACGTCTATCTCTTCTTACCTTTATTTCCTCCCAAACTTACCAGTATCCATCCAACTCGAAGGATACAAGTGATTTTTACATACTGTGCAAGGTTTTTTTCTTATTCCTATGTCCATGTTTCCCCAGTTCTCTAAATTATTATCTACATCTTCAGGATCTCCTTCATCGGTTCCTTCATTTCAACATATAAAATATAAGTCCTTCTCATTCTAAAAAGTTCTTTTTTGCTAATTATTTTCTCTTTTCATCCAAACTCCTTCAGAGTAGCCTATTCCCACTGTCTTCACTAGCCCCACCTGGCCCCCACAGGCAGCCCTACACCCTCAATTTATCGCCATCTGGCTTTCTTGTCCACCACTTCACTGAACTGCTCTAAGGTCACTGGGGACCTAACTGCCCAAATCCAATGGACACTTACATTCTCTGAAGGATGACACTGTCATCTACTTCCTCCTTCTTGAAACTCTGTCACCTCTCTCCTTCCCAGAATTCTTTCTCTGCTTATTACTTAAACGTTGTCAGTACTCACAATTCTCTGAAATCTCATCCATTTTCATGATTTTAATGACTGCTAAGTGCTGATGACATTGAAATTTTTATCTTTCCATGTCTTCACGTGCAGGTCCAGTTATCTACCAGTTTGTCTCCCGAATTCTACAGGTGCTTTAAAATTCTACATGTCCAGAACTAAAGTCTTTTCCCCAATTCAGTTCTTTATCCCCTATTTCCAAACTCAATGATACCACCACCCAACCTTAGTCACACAGATGGGGGTTCAGCCTCCGCCTCCTACTTCTTCCTTACTTCCCAAGATCAAGTCTTGCTTGTAATTTCCTAAATACAATTAGAACTTATTTCCTCCCTTCATCTATACCTTATTTCAGACCCCTTTCTTCTTGCTATTACCTGGTCTAGAAGTTACCAAATTGCTGTTTGGTGGAACCAGTTGTTAGACACTTCTATTAAAAAAGGACTCTAGAGTCAAATAGCTTTGAGGATGGCTGTGTACCATACGCCTGCTGTGACGATCCAGAATGAACATTAGCCGACAGCAGCCCCGAGAAGCTGCGCAGTAAAGAAACCTGATTACCTTTACTTAAGCCAGGTTCTCCCTTCTGCCGGCCCATAAACCTTTCAGTAGGGACAGGAGAGGAGGTGGCAGCATGAAAGTCCCACTCGAAAATAAAAAACACTGCTCCTCAGAAGAGTGGGGCATAATTGTCTCCAGGCTTCTTCAGATTCCTCATCCATACTGACGTCAGTGGTCTAAAATGCCACCTGAACTTGTCCTTTCCATTCTTAGCTATTTTCTGAGGAAACCAGCTCCACGCACATGGATGGCTAAGACCCGCTCTCCTCCTCCTCGCTGCCTCCTTTAGGGGCGCTTGCCACTGCCTGGTGACACTGCACTGATGCGCCAGAGCCTGTGCCTGTGGCTCCGTAACACACCCCTCGCACACTCACGGCTCTGGACTTCCGCTGTCCTCTCTGCCTTGAGTGTCCTTGCCCTTCACCGGCTGACTCACCAGTTTTTCACGAGTCCTTTAAGACTTAGCTTAGGGACTGCCTCTTTCCATGACTTTTCTTTGCCTCACAGCTCCCCCTCTTCTTCCACAAACACTGATGAAACGCCCTGAATATGTCCGTCACAGCAGCATGTCACGTGCAGGATGAGACATCTGCTGTGTGTCTTCCCCTCTCACTCCACTGCTAAAGGGCCAACGCTACATCTTGCTCATTGTTTCGCTCCTCTAACACTCAATCCATGACTAATGAACTAACTAGTACTGTAGTAGCCCTCTTAGTAACAATCAGGCAGGAACTTCTAGAAGAAATCTGACACTCCAGCTCTTCTCTGATCTCACCTTTCAGTCTGAATGAACTAAAGACTTATCTGTACATGTTTTACCAGAGAGACATAATTTAATCCAGAGATGTGTCATCACATACTCTTACATACTCTGCCGTTTAAAAATTCGGCTCACGATGGGGAAAGGAGACAGGTGTGCTTTCTGATAGCCCCACTGTTTTGCACTTCTACTGCTCACTGCTCACTGGCTGCTCTCTCGGTGCCTTCCTTAAACCCTTCCTCTCTTAACAAGGAAACAGGATAACAAAGTAATTAAGAGCCTGGGTTCTGCCTATCTGTGAAACAGAAACATAACCAAGCATATAGAGAATAGACTGGTGGTTGCCAAGGGGGAGGGGGTGGGAGAGGGTTGGATTGGGAGTTTGGGATTAGCAGATGCAAACTGGTGTATATACAGGATGGATAAACAAAAAGGTCCTACATGGGACTTCCCTGGTGGCGCAGTGGTTAAGAATACGCCTGCCAATGCAGGGGACACGGGTTCGAGCCCTGGTCCGGGAAGATCCCACATGCCAGAGAGCAGCTAAGCCTGATGCCACAACTACTGAAGTCCATGCACCTAGAGCCCGTGCTCTGCAACACGAGAAGCCACCACATTGAGAAGCCTGCGCACCGCAACTAGAGAAAGCCCGCGTGCAGCAACGAAGGCCCAACGCAGCCAAAAATAAATAAATAAATAAATACATTTATTAAAAAAAAAGTGGATGTATTTTAAAAAAACCAAAAAGGTCCTACTGTAGAGCACAGGGAACGATATTCTATATTCTGTGATAAACCACAATGGAAAAGAATATGAAAAAGAATGTATATAAATGTATAACTGAGTCACTTTCCTGTACAGCAGTAATTAACACACACTGTAATTCAACTATACGTCAATAAAAAATAAAATTTAAAAAAATTGCCATAAAAATCATCACATAAGGGGGACTTCCCTGGTGGTCCAGTGGTTAAGACTTCGCCTTCCAATGGAGGGGGTGAGAGTTTGATCCCTGGTCGGGGAGCAAAGATCCCACATGCCTTGTGGCCATAAACCAAAATATAAACCAGAAGCAATACTGTAACAAATGCAATAAACACTTTAAAAATGGTCGACATCAAAAAACATCTTTAAAGAAAATAATCACATAAATCAGAAACAAATGAAACATAATAAAGTCCGTACATTTAAAAAAAAAAGAGCATGGGTTCGGGTCAAATCGCAGCTTACCACTTACTTATAGCTGTGTAATTCTTGGCAACTCACATAATGTCTCCTCCGACTCCTCATCTATAAAATGGGGATGGTAATAGTTCCCAATCTCATAGCGTTGCTGTAATCCATAAACACGGTTAAGTGCCTTGGTAAATGTTTGAGGCTCTCTGGTTATTGTGAATTAAAATACGTCAATGGCTTCTGGCCATGTGATTTATAATAGTTTGACATTTAACCAAATGGTAAAACTATTCCATTTATTATTCCCATCTCTTTTTACCCCTTACCCTGTTTTGTTGTTTATGTTTTCTCCCACCACAGAGTGCTAGTTCCAGGAGAGTAAAGGCTTTATTTTGTTCACTGCTGAAAGCAATGGCACCCAGAAAAGTACTGTACATATGAAGACCTCAGAAAACACTAGCTGAATGAATGGTGCAAAGTATCACAAGGAAAAATACACCAAAACTTTCATTATAATAAAAAAGTATAGATAAATCTTTCTCTAATGGCTTCCAGTCAAGTAATTGAAAATACCATATGCTATAATAAAAACATAAGTAGTTTATTAAAATTTGAAGGCAAAAACATAATTTTAAAAGATTTAGTCCTATGTTAGGCATGATAGAGTATGGATGCTTTCTTAAAATTCACAGTCAGATCCAAGAGTATCACTTTCAGAATGTTCTAGTAGACTGAGTTTACTTTTAGTTGTCTTTGATGAAACAGTCACTATTCTACTCTCTTTCTTAACAGAAATGTGTTTTTTCAAAGACTCACTTTTAATTGCTTTATTAACCAAAGAATTCTTTTGCCCCATTCCTTTGCTTTTCTGCTTTACAGGTGAGTCAGAGCAGGAATGCAGGTCCTCCCCAGGTTGTTTCTTAGCAGAGTATTTTTTGGTTTATTCACCTGCTTTGCTCATTTTCTCTGAAGAAGACCTGCTATTTCTAGATAATTCCTCTTCTTTTCTTTGACTTCCAGTTCCAGAAATGACGTCTGCTGAAGGGAGAACATGTTCTGGCAATGAAATCTTCAAAAGACTCCTGCTGCTGCTCTGTGACTGGGACCCCCAGGTTGTCTTTGGAAGTTTCTAAGGCCTCCTGAGTAGAGACTGGGACATGGAAGGAGTCGAGAGGCAAAGGAAGCCCAGCATCACCTGTAATTTTCTGAAACTGGAGGGAAAGACAAAAGACAAGACAAAAATTCAGTGATGAACAAAGCCAACCATTAAAAAGTAGAGTTCAAAACGTCAATGTTATTCTGTGATCTTATTATTAACACAGTAATTGATTATTCAGAAGATTTCAGAGCCAGTTTTTTTCTAATTATATCTTGCCAAGTGATTCTCAACTTAACCTAGCTATATCCAAGGCTATGTCTGCTACATTTTCAGACTTTGGTGATTGGGGTAGTTATTACCCACTTCCTTTCCCTCACTAAAAATGAAACCCTACTCTGTAAGAAAATTAATTTCTTTTCTATCCTCCAGGCACATGTAAACAGTATATAGTTTGTGACCAGACTGTGTTCTCAAGCTGTCAGTTCCCAAGACCAGTCTGAGATTGGCTGAGGTGGGTGAAGGGGGCTCCAAGTAACGCTAGAGGAAAAGCTGACATGTTTCCCCTCCCATTCCCATGACCAGGTGAGTCACTATAATATCTTACGTATTAGCTATGTCAAGATTACTTATTTTAAAAATTCTGTCAATACGTGTCCCTTCATTAGTGTTCCTTCATTGTAAGCTGACTGCATACAAATAGAAACCTAGATAAAATATGAATAGAATAGACATTTATACAATTTAAAATTTGGAATATTTTCTGTAATGTTTTCTTTCTTCATTAAGGAGAGTTTGCTTTAACTCATAAATTTTCTAAAGAACTTCCAGTTTTCTTATGTACAGCAATACAGTATCATGAAATGGGCCCACATTTACTAATCTCAGATTTGGAGAGGACTCCACAGTCCTCTAGCTCCCGAGCATGTGAACTATTAGAGACCGACCATTATTATTTTCTCTCTGACTTGGTCATTTCCTTTTTGCTAATCACTCTTAGAATCATTAAGTGCTGTCCTGTCCACTTACTTGGAGATTCTGCATTTGTACTGGGGCACTCTGCTTGGATTCTGATTTTTCTTCTTCAAGTGCCTTCTTTTCTTCTTTAGGTGGACTGCTAACAGTAGAATTCATCTGGGGACGACCTAGTAAATGAAAATCTGACTGATCTATACCAGCCATTGTGGCAAAATTGTTCCCGGTTGAGAACCACTGACCTATATCTTCCCTGAAGATTAATAATAATTTTTATGTCTAAGACAAAAATAACTTTAATTCAAACTTATCAAACAAGCAAAATAAATGAAAGATAGGAAAATTCTTATCCATTCCCAAGTATTTTCAATGGACACTGCCTTCAATTTAGTCTTCACAAAAAACTATACCTACTAATTACTCTGTCTACAGGTTACTCTTTTATAATGGGCTCCCCACTCTACCAAAGCAGGCTGCCCTATTTGCATTTCTTAAAAAATTTAATTCCTCATTTTAAAACGTCAACTATATTACCGATAATTATACTAAATTTGGCTAAATATGGCCACGTAAGTGATGAAAATCGCTCCAGTTCCTCAGCAAACTACCGTTATAGTCGCAAAGAGAAGAATGCCATGAAGAGAAATGAACTAACCCAGCATCTTTAAGGAGATCCAAGAAAGCATGGAACTTCTGAAAAGAATTCTCAGTGCTGCCCAAAACACCTTCCTCATCCAGGATCATGCTTGTCAATGAGTGGGCATGAAGGCCTTCAGACAAAGAGAATTTTATATTTCTTAACTGGGCATTTTCATGTTCCAGCTATAAAAGAAGACTGAAAATGTCTGACATGCTTTTTTCTCATTGTCATCAAAAGTAGTCTTGTCTAGTTTCAAGGAACAAAACTAAAACACTCAAAATGTAATTAACCTGTAATTAACCTAACTCGCCACCAGTAAAGACAGAGACCATATCACATAATAACCAAAACCCCCAGGCACCCAACAAAGTTTCCTATATAACACTTAGCTGGTACATAAATAAACCAAAGTTATCGTTTTATTAATGATCTTTCACAAAAGATCACATTTCTAACTGGTTAAATTCATAATGGAGCCTCATTCCACATTAGAAAATTACCTGCTTTAAGTTTCCCTTAAATTAGAAAGTGAATTATAGAATCTGATTTGAACAAAACATATTACAACTCTGCTGAATGTTAAGAATTAACTTTAGTGAGCATACTATCTAATGCTTACGTTTAAAAGTCCTAAATCATACCCAACCCAATTTATTAAATGTACGATCACCAATATTTTCTTTGGCTTCTTGCAAATATTCACTCCCGTGCACTCTTCCCCTTCCGCTCATCACCTATGCACTTAAAACCCCTATAAGCTCAACTCTAGTATTTCTCAGAAAGGCTGTTATGTTCATGATGCCCCTTTTGCCTTATATAAGCAGGTGCTCAACACTTATTGAATGAGTGTCCGCCAATCCAACGGATGCACTTTGAAAAATTCCTCCCTACGTTCAACCTATGATAAAGTATATTTAGATGGAACTTTTTAGATTATGCCCTGCTTTCATGCACATTACCTAATGTAATTCTTATAGTATATATTTTTATCTTGCATTGCATTCGTACAAGTTTTCCAATATCTTAAATTTATTTAAATGATTCACTTTCCTAATTCATTGCCAGGAGAGTCTCATCATGTCTTTTATGCTACTGTATATACAGTATATGCACAAAAAGTGCTTTCTTGAATCAAAGAATCATGAACAGAAAATAAGCTAGTGTCATATGAAAGCACACACACACACACACACACACACACACAAAATGAGATTTTCACATTTTTAAAAACATGCTTTCTGGAATATAGATCATATGATCACTAAATACCAGTAAATGCAAAAGTCCATATGATACAACCAATTTGCAACATATTACAGTTTTAAAGTTTACAAACTGTGTGTATGGCTTAAAATCAAATCAAAATAAAACGAAAACACTCTCAAAAGTATAAGAAATTGTTTGCCTCATTGACTCATTTATCAGCCTTAAGTCTTATTACTCTTTCCTCCTTTAACTGCTTTAGGCACTCCTCCAGTTTTTCCTAAACAAACAGAGTAAATATTATAACTAATTCGTAGTATAATATCCAAAAACCTTTCCAGCTGTAGGACTCATCAGGATTTAGGGGCAGAGCCAGAAGTGAACTCAGGTTTTAGTCTGCTACTGGTAATATCATACCATGCTAGTGAAACGAATTATCAAAATCTATCAAATTAGCATAGTAAAGATTTATTTAAATTCCACTTTTTCCAACATAAATTTGTGGCAGCCCACCATAAAAGGCATATGCGTATAACATAGCAAGTCAGAAATAAATAGTTAAGACCAAGAAAGAAAACTTCTATTTTTATTCGTGGGTCTCTTTATAGTAGGAAGTCCTATTAATGAACATGCTTAATATACCTGAATTGCATAATTGCAGATTCAAAAGCATTTTTTTAAAAAGTAATCATTTTTAAAGCAATTTACAGTCAAGCACTGTTCCTGGAGTTCCCTGGGCATTAAATAATCTAATCATCAAAACCCTAAGAGGGGGGCTTCCCTGGTGGCGCAGTGGTTAAGAATCCGCCTGCCAGTGCAGGGGACACGGGTTCGAGCCCTGGTCCGGGAAGATCCCACATGCCGCGGAGCAACCAAGCCCGTGCGCCACGACCACTGAGCCTACGCTCTAGAGCCCCCGTGTCACAACCACTGAAGCCTGCGTGCCTAGAGCCCGTGCTCCGCAACAAGAGAAACCACCGCAATGAGAAGCCCGCACACCACTAGGAAGAGTAGCCCCTGCTCGACGCAACTAGAGAAAGCCCGTGAGCAGTATCAAACACCCAGCGCAGCCAAAAATAAATAAATAAAATAATTTATTTTAAAAAAAACCCTACGAGGAAAGAACAATCACTAACTCCATGTTATTTTACAGATGAGGGAAACAGAGGCAGAGAAGTAGAGTAAGTAGAGCAGCACAGCCAAGGTGACACCACTAAGTAGCAGAGCCACACTGTGGACTCGGGAAGCTGGGTGCCGTTCCTGTTCACGGAGGTGGTAGTCTTCCCACTCACCAAGGTCAATCAAATAAAATGAACACTGATAAGCTCTCTTAGAAGTTTTAGGAACTAAGACACTTCGGTCCTTGAAGTGGGGACACTGCTTGCAATAGGCAGAATTCTAACAGAGCCCCTAAGACTCCTACTTATTGAAGTACACAAACCTTCCACTTAAACAATCAAACCCTAAATCTGGGTGCTGTAGTGAAGGGATTTTGCAGACGGAATTAAGATTCAAAATCAGTTGATTTTTTAAGATAGGGAGATTATTCTAGGTGGATGTGACCTACTCAGGCACCCCATGAAAAGACTTGAACTCTTCCTGAATTGAAGTACAAAAGGGACAAGAGGGAGACCCTCCATTGTTGGCTCTGAAGAAGTCCAATGCTGCAGCAGGGAAGGCAAGCGAGAGGCCTCTAGGAGCTGAGACCGTCCCCCGACTGACAGCCAGCAAGGAAATGGGGACCTCTGTCCTGCAACTGCAGAATCTGAATTATGCCAACAAGCCGAAGAAGCTTGGAGGCATTCTTTCCCAGAGCCTCTGGATGCTAACACAGCCAGACTGACATCTTGATTTCAGCTCTGTGACCCACACAAACTATGGTGAACATCCAACATTTGGGGCTCAATGTTTACACTTAAATTTCACGTGCTTTAACACTCTCAGGAGGGAACCCACATGTTCCCGTGTGTATCTGAGCAGGAAACCCAGTCACGCTGTGCCTGGACTTCTGACCTGCAGAACTGTGAGCTAGTCAAATAGGTATTGTTTTCAGTCAGTGAGAGTGTAGTAAAAGAATTAATATTCTACTCAACCTCCAGGTTCGTGGACAAAATAAATGACTGTCATTGTTTTGGGCCACTGTTTCGGGGTGGTTTCTTATGCAGCAATAAACAGTCAGAATACCTATACTTATGAAAACAGTAAGGTATATTTATACATTTTAACTGCTTTGAACAATCACTTAAAGAATGAGGAACTCTATTATATGCCATCATTGGGAGAGGAACTGGTATCACTTTCTGGAGAGTAGCTTTTGGTACCTAACAACAATCCTACATCAGGAGTTTACCCTAAGAAAATTAAAGATGTGGGCAAAGATTTATCTACCAACATGATGTCATAAGATTGTTTATAACCAAACCCTAGAAGAAAGCTAAGAGCCTCCAAATTGGGATTGGTTTCAATAAAAATAGCTCACCGTATGAAGGAATGCGCTGTGAAGCCACTAAGAAAAGAATGACAAGAGGTCTCAGCCAGAGTTAATGAACGGGCTTCAGGAGTTCTACATTCAAAATATATCTGTGCGTTTCTCCTGGGAGATGATGCATAAGCTTAATCAAATTCTCTGATGTAGAAGAGTATTTAGTGACATGGCAAAATATTTTTGATACTTTTTGAAGACAAAAGAGCAGATTAGGTGTGTGTACACGCAGAGGTGGCTTTTATTTCCTTCAATAAGTTGTTCACTGTTTTCAAAGATTTGCTCAATGAACATATATTTTTATATTCAGAACATGTTTAAAAAATTGAGAGTCTAAGAACTTCAAATTCTTTAATGTTTCATTACTAAAGCCAGTCAAGTTTTCAATGGGAAAAAAGGGGAAAAAATTGCAAAATTCCTCTACTTTTAACATAATGGTTTAATCAATCTTCTAAAACTGATTTCAAAGAAATTCTAAACAAATAAGCAAACAAACAAAAAACCCTCACCACAGTCAGAGGAAAGTAGACTAAAATTCCTGACTGGTTCTAAATAGCACATCAAAGTGCAATTACATGAAATAGTTTCTCCCTCTAATGGAGGGAATTAGAACACAGTGTGAAATTTTTGTGAAAAAGTGTACCCCTCTCCTACAAAGTATTAATAATTCATGTCCCTTATGTGGAAATATGGAACCAAAAAAGTTAGAAAGTAAAATTGCTTGATATTCTATTACTTAAGTAAGACTAATGATAAGGCTTTGGAATAATTTTCCTTCCTGTCATCTGCTCTCCTTCATCCCTTCTGTACACTGGCTAGGGTGATTTATCTGGGACAAAGCTCCCATCATATTGGATATCAAATTTTATGTTCAACTTTTCTCCACTTAACATTGAAATCAATCATTTCTCATATAATCAGGGGATTCATAACCTTGATTTTTTTTTTTGTGGGCTACAAAATATTGCACTGAGTGGGTTTACTGGTTAACCATTTTACACATTTAAATTCTTTCCAACTTTTCAATATTATAAGACAAAATAACCGTTTTTATGCATGAAGGCTTTTTTCCATATTGAGAATAACATTCTTACAATAAATGCATAAAAATGAGTTTGAGATCAAAGCAAATGAATATTTTTAAGGCTCTGAGGTACCTATCTCCAAACCACTTTCCAAAAGATTTCTGAGATTTTATACTGCCATCAGCGATGTATCACTTGGTATATAACCTCTACTGTAACTGTTGGCTTACTTCCTCACCTAGAGTGCAAGTTATTTGAAGATAGGGGGTGTATTTTATTAAGTGTTTATCCCCAGCACCTGTGCCTAGCACAACGTAGATGGTCAGTAAATAATTGCTTAATAAGGAAAATCCCTGCCAATACAAGATGTACGTGTGTGAAAGACAGACTGTGTGTTTTTCTCTAACTGGATAGATGAAAACTTGTCATCTTCTTTATATAATTAGTAATTAAATTTCTCTTTTATATTATGTTGTAAACATTCAGATTCTCTGAGGCAAATGGGCCTGGCACTACCCGTTAGCTAGATAACCTTGGACAAGTTCTATAACTCTAGGCCTCAACTTCCTCATCTATAAAATGGAGATAAGCTCCCATATCACAGAGCTCTTGTGAGGATTACATGACTTAAAACACATAGAATTAGAAGAGTGCTTGGTACACAGCATATGTTCAATTAATGCTGAATGAATGAACATGTGAACGCAAGCAGTAGTGAAGGGCTTAAAATGAAATAGTCTCATCCCACTCCCACATCCAGCACTCAAGAAGCGACCGATTCTGTACACAGGTTTTTAATTGTAAAATACGATATGTGTACTGAGAAGTGCACAGGACAAAACTGTCAATGTGACAAATCAAAAGAGAATACTTACATAACCACTACTCGAATCTGAAAGTATTGATACTTGTCAGCATCTCAAAACCCCCCCATATCGTTTTCTCATCACAAGCTCCTTCCCTCTTCCCGGTTAAACACCATCCTCATTTCTGAAAATCATTTCCTTTAACCTGCATGCACCCCTAACAAAAGAGTTTAGTTTTGTCAACGTCTAACTTTATGTAGAGGATCATAGTATATGAAGTCTTTTCTATCTTATTTCTTTCACTCAACATTGGTTTAAAAGATTCATCCGCATTGCAGCCTGTAGCTCTAGTTCATTCAGTTTTATTGCTTGATAGTTTTCCCACTGTATGAATACACATAATTTATTTAATTTTTGACTCTTGATGGACATTTGGGTTGTTTTCAGTTTGTGCTAATGCAAATCATGGACAGGAATCCTGCTGTACCGGTTATTCTGGTGCATTTACACAGGGCGGGGGTGAGGGCTGCTGGGTCACAGGCTATTTATATACCTTCAGTTGATGGAGAGTGCTAAATGCTTTCCAAAGTAGTTGTGTCGATTTATACTCCAGTATAAGCAGGGTAGAAGATTCCCATAGTACTCCAGGTCTACAATACCTGATACTACCAGACTTTATTTATGTATTTGTCAATCTGATTGGCATGTAGTTTCATTGGTTTTGACTCACTTTTCTCTTATTACTTGATGAAGTCGTATACTTTTCTGTGTGTACTGGCTGTTTGGATTTCCTTTTTTATGAGGTTGACGTCAACTATTGTTATTTTTTATTCTTATTTTTTAAATTATTATTTATTTATTTTTGGCTGTGTTGGGTCTTCGTTGCTGCGTGTAGGCTTTCTCTAGTTGCGGCGAGCGGGGGCTACGCTTCATTGCAGTGGCTTCTCTTGTCGTGGAGCACAGGATCTAGGCACGAGGGCTTCAGTAGCTGTGGCACGTGGGCTCAGTAGTTGTGGCTCGCAGGCTCTAGAGCGCAGGCTGCGTAGTTGTGGCGCACGGGCTTCATTGCTCCGCGGCATGTGGGATCCTCCTGGACCAGGGCTCGAACCTGTGTCCCCTGCCTTGGCAGGCAGATTCTTAACCACTGCGCCACCAGGGAGGTCCAACTATTGTTATTTTGAATTCTTCTCCATTTCCAAGTAATACTCTAACATGACTATTTTCTGACTAAATTTGAGGCATTATCTGTTGACTTTCTGATTTACTAAGTAAGGGTTTAGTTCCTTTACACTCTTTCCTATGTCCACACTGCTCAGTAAAGTTATGTCATCATTAGTTATTCCACTGCTCATGATCTCTTTGACTTTAGTGATATACTTAAAAACCTACATTGTTGATCCACTATAAACTCTCTCAACGTCACGCTTTGTAAAATGAGGACATTCATACCATCTTCCCTTTTTTCTACCTCCTGTCTAACTTCCAAACCTAGCTTTTACGTTGTCAAAGTTGAAATTTATATTCTGTTCTATGTGCAGTTAAGTCTTCTGTCATTTGAGAGTCAGTAGGGAGTAAGGTTTAAGAGAACAGGCAGAGAGCCTAAACTCAAAGCCTCGATCCAGCCCTAAATTCGGTACAGCCTGGGCAAGTTCCTTCCCTGTCTTAGCATCCTTTTCTCAAAAGTGGGAATGATATTAGCACCAACCTCATAAGGCTATTCAGAGGATTAAATGAGTTAATATATGCAAAAACACTTAGAGCCTAACATATACTAAGTACATACTAGTACACAATACATTTCAGTACATACCAAGTTAATACTAATACATACTAAGTATAGTTTAGGTTAGTTATTTGTTATTACATGCAAGTTGACAATAAAAGCTACAAACCAAGACAGTATTGCCATTATTACAATTAAATTAATATTGCCCACTGCAGATGTACTGTGTCTCTGTGTATAGACTACACCTCGTTCCATACTGTGTCAGTGTCACTGCCCTTGTGCAGGGTGACCACATACCCCAAGCCGCCTTGGGCTGTTCCAGTTTATACCTGTTGTCCTGATGTTACAGCATTAGAGCTCCTCCTTACACTATTGAAGTGTAAGGAGTTTGGACAAGTTCTGGTTTGGACAACAAATTAGATAGGTGGTCGTTACCCCTGTGTGTCACTGAAAACGGGGGCATCTATAGTGTCAAGTTTAAGTGGATTCTTCTCTTCCTCACCAATAGTCGGTTAAAAATCAACCATAGTTTAGTTTGCTTCATGTTTATGTCAGTATAGCCTTTTCTCCTCTGGAGTTCAAGTTCCTTCTCCTCTTCCTCTCCCTCCTCCCTTCCAACAGTGCCTAATACCTAGTAAGTACAATATGCCTCAAGGTGTTTCTAAGCTCTCAATCACACAATCAATGGAAGCCTCTCCAATCTAGACTAGCTGCTCTCTGCACTGAATCCCCTATTACCTTCCTTCTTGGTTTATTGCCTCATTTTGCTGGATTATTTCTATAAATAGCTTAAGGTGTAGCACAGGAGGTAAATTTTCCAAATTTCTTTTTGTACAAAATATCTCATTCAGCCTCCACTTATGACTGATAGTTTGGCTGGATACAAAACCCTAGGGTGAAAATTATGTGCTGGAAAAATTTGGAGGTATCTTTCTAATACCTTCCAGCATCCATGGTGCTGATGACAACTATGATAAAGTCAGATTTAAAATTTTTTTTTTTAGGTGACCAGTATTTTTCTCTCTGGAATGGATGTATCCTCTCAGTATTTTATTCTACTTTTCTTTTAATTAATTAATTTATTTATTTTTGGCTGCATTGGGTATTCATTGCTGTGCAGGCTTTCTCTAGTTGCAGTGAACGGGGGCTACTCTCCGTTGCGGTGCACGGGCTTCTCATTGCAGTGGCTTCTTCTGTTGCAGAGCACAGGCTCTAGGCGTGCAGGCTTCAGTAGTTGAGGCATGCGGGCACAGTAGCTGTGGCACATGGGCTTAGTTGTTCTGCGGCATGTGGGATCTTCCCGGACCAGGAATGGAACCCATGTCCCCTGCATTGGCAGGCAGATTCTTAACCACTGCGCCACCAGGGAAGCCCAATCTATTTTAATTTATTTTTTCAGTATTTTAAAGTTTCACAATGAAGGGTGCCTAGGTATGAGTCTATTCTTGTTCATCTTGCTCAAAACTTGAGTAACTATTTTCAATCTGAGGCCTGATGTCTACTTTCAGCTGTGGGGAATTTTGTTGCCCTTTGACAGCTTCCCTCCATTTTTTGTCTGGGTCTGGAGTTTCTAATGGTAACATGTTGGATCTCCCAGATGCAGCCTCTCTAACGTATGGCTATCACATTTTCCATTGTGTCGTTCTTTTTTATATACTGAGAAATTTTTAAAATTCCTACTGAATATATTTCAGCAACCGTATTTTCATATCCAAGACACCTCTCTTGCTTTCTGACCATTCTCTTTTTAATTAACACCCTAGTCTTATTTTATAGTTGCTAGCTCTTTTTAAACCTCTCTCAGGATACTAATTAGGGTTTTTTCTTAAATTATTTTGTTCCCTAAATTGTCCCCAGTCCTACCAGGATATGTTTTCACTCTTTTCCCCCCCTCTCATGTTGTAAGCTTTACTCAACTATCAGGCAAATGACAGTTATTTTCTATTTAAGAATGAGCGCAGAAAGCTCCCTGAAGTCAACGATTGATTGGCTTCTTATGCAGGAAGAAGTGGGGAGTGACTGTAATAGGATCCCCCCCAAACACTCTTTTCTAGGGTGTAAAAACTCACACTAGCTGCCCTAGTTCTCCCCAGTTTCACTGTGTTCAAACTTAAAATCATCTCACTTCAGGAGCGTGAGGGCGGGGCTGGGAGTCCACTCCTCCAAACACAACCCTTCAATGAGCTCCCCTATTTCAGTCACACTTTTAACTAACTCCACCCTCTCTCCTACATGCGCATCAAAGCATGAAGCTACTTCTGCAGGTGGGGTCAGAATCCTCCTCAGTTGCAGGTGGTACCTGTGCATATTCTAGGTGATGCTTTTCCTCTGTTCTACTGCTTCAGTTTCACACTCTTCCATGTGTCTTCCGTCTTTCAAAACTATGTTGAAATCTCTTGACTGTTGTTGGCTTATGTACTTAAACACTTTGATACCATCCTTGTAGTGTCTTGTCAAAACGGAGAAGAGCTGCAAGGGTTCTCAGTGCATTCTGAATCTGCTATTCTGTGGTCCCAGTGTTTAAAGTTCTTGGTCTTCCCCAGTCTATCACTGCTTTTAGAAATACAATCTCCTGTTCTACTCATGAAGGAAATGAATACAACACATCTAAAATGACAAGGAATGCGGGTTAGATGCTCTCGGGTCTTGTCGTACTCTGCAATTTACTAAGAAATCACTTATGTGCTACAAATTGTAGGTGCTCATTTATAAAATGAAAGGGGGTAACTCTACATGAACTATAGATTTCTCCCACTGTAACATTTCATAATTTTCTAAGTTTTCTTAAAATTTCTCTATATTATCATTAATTTTAATTAAAAACATAAAAATCTAACATTCTCTTTTGAAAATCAAAGAGTAATTACCATAGTCCTACAATAATGGGATAATTAGTTCTGAAACCTGTCAAGTTTCATGTTTCATACGAAAAGAGAATCATATTAAATAATTTTTAAAAATTACACATGGACTTTGTAGCACAAAGACAAGGTTCCCCCAAATGGTATTCCCTTATTTACTAGAAATGTTCAGCTCTGCATTAAAGTTGAAATAAAACAAATATATTATTTTTGAGGTGCAAAAGTTTCTTATGAAAATCAGTTTTTCTTTTCTGTCCGTACAAACCAAAGTATGGAATCACATTAGATGTCAGGTTTATTAGGGAATATAATGTAGCTTCTTGAGGTTTTTTATTTTAGGAAAGGAGAATATTAACATCAAAACTTTTTTCAACTTTACTTTTATTTAAAATGAGGCCATATTTTCCTCTTATAAAAAGAGAGTTCAACTAGAACTGTCAATTTTCTCATCTGTAAAACAAGAGCACTGAATCAGCTGACTATATTCATTCAGAACTCAATTTCTTTATCTTATGATCACTAAGGTTCTCCCTAAATCGAATATCCTAAGGTTCTAAGGAAAGGAAACTATATTACTAACGACATGTTTTGATTTTTATTTCTTAGAGTTCAAATGTCCACCATTCACCTTGGTCTAAGCTTAAGGAACCATTCAAGGGGATACAATGCAGATGGGAGGAGAAAACAGAACCCTCACTCAAGCTGTGCAGTGTTGCAATCAGGCTTCCATTTGAAAAATAATCTTCTCTATAGCTTTAAAGTGATAACTTCGTACCTGCAATGCTTCTTGTTTCAAACTGATTTTCTCTGGCTCTTCCTGAACACTTTCTGAGGAATCTTCGACCTCTTCGATTTCTGAGGAGGAAGGACTCTCTACTGTCACAGTCACAGGAAATTCTGATGGACCTGAGTGTCACAAGAAGAAGATAGGAAACCACAGAGTTGTTAAACTGAAGTGCAAAGAAAGAAGACAAGATTGTATAAAAGATAACACAAGC